>NC_084514.1:8557500-8822500 GCF_024500385.1 Phyllopteryx taeniolatus | reverse complement strand
CAATCATGTCATCAATCCTGGTTATGTTCATTAGCGTAGCAAACACAGTAAATCAACTATCCCGTTTTCCAGGTTTGGGCACGTTCTGCATATAGCGGATTTAAAACCCTAACCTTGGATAGAAACCCTAACCCTGCCTTTAAACCTCAATTTGAAACCCTTACACTTGTTTGAAACCCAAATTTGAAACACTAATTCTCGTTTGAAACCATAACTTTCACTTGAAACCCTAATTTGAAACACTAACCTAAATTTGTAATCCTAATTTTAAACCCTCACCCTTTGCTACTAACCTCACTTGAAGAAAATCCTTTTTACAAACCAAAGGTTCTGATTTCTCCTTGCGACGCTGACGTTAATGTGTTTTCCGTGCCGTTGTGTTCCAGGGGACGACTTTTCCATCATCCAACAGGAAATCTTCATGGTGAAGGAATGCATGCACCACAACATCGTGGCCTACTTCGGGAGCTACCTCTGGTGAGCGTGCCACCAGATTTAGTGTTCAACACGTTGTGGTTTTAAGGGGCTTTGAGTCCAGCGGCGGGAAGTCACATGCTAATTGGTGAGTCACAGTATATTCAGGCTCCGCCACAGGGGCCGCCTCTGTGCGACAGGAAGTACAGCCGCTCCCGACTTCCAGCAGGTTTGACAGGAGTTCTCTGATAGCGTCACATCATTCGGGCATATAAAAACACTTTGATTTAAAAAAAAATTGTGTGATACCGCCTATGGAGACGCTTACTGAATTCTCCAAATTGTCCATAGGTGTGAATGTGAGTGTGAATGGTTGTTTGTCTGTGATTGGTTAGTGACCAGTTCAGGGTGTACCCTGACTCTCGCCCAAAGTCAGCTGAGATAGATGCCAGCTCACCCGTGCGACCCTAGTGAGGATAAGCGGCTCAGAAGATGGATGGATGTTTTTATTCTATTTTTTAAATAATTGGTTAATTAATTGTAATTACACTAATTATAAAACAAAACAATGTACAAATTATACAGAGTTATTTTGTTATAAACTAAACTACATATACTTCGCTTTTTCTTGATTATTTTTTTTTTAAACACTTCATCTACAAATGACGTGGCCCAACTGTCCATTTTAAAAATCAAATGTGTCCCTGGGCACGAATGTTTGCCCAGCCCTGGTGTACATCGTGCTCTCATTTTCAAAAATGCATTGTTATGAGGTGTTGTATTGTAAATGTATGAAACTGACTCAATAATTTCCTGTGCTCCGCTCAGTCGAGAGAAGCTGTGGATATGCATGGAATACTGCGGTGGGGGATCCCTGCAGGATATTTATCATGGTGAACATTTTTTTTTTTTTTTAAACCATTAACAGATGTGTGTTTCCTGCACTGCACTCACAGAAATATCTCCAATGTGTTACAGTGACAGGTCCTCTGTCGGAGATGCAAATTGCGTACGTCTGCCGGGAGACTATACAGGTGATTTGCCTCCCCCTTTTTTGTTGTTGTTAAATTGTTTTTATTTTTTATTTATTTTTTTTGTTTTTGTAATCTCTAAAATCATTTATTCACTTGTTCATAATGATGATGATCATGACTTGCGTTTTACAGGGTTTGGGATACCTGCACACAAAGGGCAAAATGCATCGTGATATTAAGGTACACACAAACACACAGTAGTACATATGTATGTTGTTTCTTTAAATAGCGTGGCCTAGAGAGTGCCTTGTAGCTTGCTCCTGCACGGCTCCAGCAGTGGGGACTGAGGAGAGCTTACCTAAGCAGTGAGAGCTGAGCAGACGCGGTGCATACTTTTCCACGTTTCTTAATAGCGCATTCACTTACACGTTACACTTTCTTGGGATCCATACTGTGGGGTAATATACAGGAAATTAAACAAATATACCTGAAATTCATGATGCTGTGTGAGAGAAAGCATAAGTGAGCATTCAGTGTGGAAGTCACAAAGCATATTTAGTGAACCCAAGCATATTTGTAAGAAAAATTTGATTGTAAACTGATTTGGACTTGAGCTGTGGAGAGCCTGAAGCTCACTGGTAAGTCAAGGCAGCAAGATCGGCCTATCTCGAAAAACTTGGAAATCAGGAAGTTCATTAGTCAAGGTATCATCGTTGTTTTTTTTTCTTCAAAAAATTGAACTGAGAATTTTTGACCACCAGAAGTTGGTTTTAATTTTTTTTGTGTCAGAAGTATTCATACTTCCTTACTTCCCACAACTGAGCCGACTGCCGCATTTCTCCTCCCTCCGGGCCTCTCATGTTATCATAGGAGGGTTGGCGGCGCACATGCGTATTATCTCTGCCAGTCTTTGCGCAGCGAGCCCTTCCTCTTTCCTCCGTTTGCAGGATGCTACCACAGAGGCCGCCAAAAGAACCGGCTCGCTCACCGGATGGTCTACGAATGTGGCGTGATACGTCTTACGCACGGAATAACCCTCGGGTGTGTTTGTGTTGTGTTTTTAGGGCGCCAACATACTTCTGACAAACGACGGAGACGTCAAGTTGGGTAAGCGGCTCTTGCGCGTCTTCATTCCTCAGCTGTCTGCAGCTGGTTTCGCAACACTGAAAACCCCTGTGTGTGTGTTGTGCATACATGTTATTTTGTGCACGTGGATATACATTTTTTTGTGCATTTTGTGCATGTGTTTTGCATGTGTGTGTGCGTGCTTGTGCGCACGCGTATTATTTTATGCACGTTGATTTTTGTGTGCGTTTGCCTGTTTGTGGTGCGTTTGGTTGTGCGTGTTTTGTTTGTCATGTTGTGCGTTTTATCGGTTTGTGTGCGTGTTGTGTGGGTGTTGTGCGCATTTTGTCTTTCGTGCGTGTGTTGTGCGTTTCATGTATGCTTGTTTGCTTCATTATGTGCGTACGTGTGTCTGTGTGTGTGTGTGTGTGTGTACAGCCGACTTTGGCGTCGCAGCAAAAATAACAGCCACCATCGCCAAGAGAAAGTCCTTCATCGGGACACCTTACTGGTGAGTACGTTTACAGCGAGGCATTTAGAAAAGTAGCTTCAGAAAGAAGCTCAAGTCGCCGATTCCCGTCCTGATGGTTGTGCAGGATGGCTCCGGAAGTGGCTGCGGTGGAGAAGAACGGCGGCTACAACCAGCTGTGCGACATCTGGGCGGTGGGCATCACGTCCATCGAGCTGGCCGAGTTGCAGCCCCCCATGTTTGACCTGCACCCCATGAGGTATACAGTGACCAACAAAAGAGAACGCAACATTGTATTTTGAAACACGAAAATGTTCAACCAAACCATATAATAACTAACGAAAGGCCGCCAGCCTAATGCCGACATATAATACAAATCATTGCGCAAGGGCTGAAGGAGATTAGCATATTTGTTAGGGTATTTAAAAACCTTGAAAAAAACTTTTAAACACACCTGTACATAATCACTTTAATACAGCAACGCATTACTGCAACTTACCTAACTTTGTGGCTTATTTGATGTCGTTCTGGTTATTTCAAATATACAAGGGAGTATTACAACCATGCTGAAAAGAATAAAATGGTAAAATTACACGAAAAACTTAATACAGGAAGTCCTCGATTTGCAAACGAGTTCCGTTCCTACGCTGGCGACGTAACACGAATTTACGCGTAAGTCGGATTTCACCGTTAAACTCGAAATTTATGGCGAAATACTTCTGTTCCAGGTATTGTCCCAGGTGATTGTGACAGCAAGCTCAGTGTGTGGGTTTGTGCGTCTGTGTGAGTGAGACGGGACTGCGCAGGCATCTGGACTGTGAAGGAGGAAGGAGTGCGCGCCGGTGCGACTGTGTACAGTAGCGTGTAGTGACGGCGACCGGGGAAGAGTAGCGATTAGCGGAGGACCCGTTGACGTCGAATGTGCAGAGGAGCTAATAAAGCCATTAAAGCAGCAAATCGGTGCTTCGTGCCTTTATTGTTGCCGCCACCCAGCTCAGCTGTGGAACGAGAGAAGGGAGTTAACCCCTGCGTCTGCCGACCACGGTCAGGTGACCGTAGCAGGAAAGGTTAACACTTCGTATAAAGAAACTAAAATACATTAAAATAAAAAAATAAGATGCTGTACTTACCATTACTGGTGAGAGTGTGAATAAAGGAGGGCGAAAAAGGCAAAGATAATCCCGGCGCACAAACACAGACAAGCACTCTGCACTAGCTAAGCAGAAACACTATGGTGCTGGCGGATGAGGCACGGGCGTCGTAAAGTCGAAACGTCGTAGGTCGAGTACGTCGTAACTCGAGGAATTCCTGTATTCTTCTTAATATTGCATGGGAAAAAATGGTGAAATGACTCACAGGTCAAATTCCATTGCCTATTAATTGAGTAATATTTAAACATTTATGGTTAAAATAATACACTAAATCCATTTTTATTCTCTATGTATTAGACATTTATAACTCCTTTCATAGGATTTTATAGCTCCTTTTGTACTGCTTGTTCCAGTTTGTTTTCCTATGTTTAAGGTACTGATGCGGGATGGGGTATTGAAGTCAACCCACAAATTTTCTGACTTTGTTGCCCAATATCATTTGCCTAATAGCATAATTACTTAAGTCAGTTTAAATTTACTGTCACAGTGTCAATAAAAACTAGCAATGTAATTGTAACAAACAAAAAAAATTCTGTGTAGAATTTATCATCCAGGTCATAGTGGTCCACATAGGTTGGACCGAGGAAATTGTCTTCTTTTTGTTGAATTTACTGTTTATCTTATTTTCCAAAAATGTTAACAAAATTACATTTGCGAAAATGCTATTCTGCTAACGATATCAGAGGTAGATCACCGGCAAGGTGGAGCAGAATACTGCGACCAGAGTTTGACGTTAAACACCCGAGACTCCCTTCTCACCCTCGTTTTGTGTCAGAAACAACTGTCGTTGATACTGATGTTGCGACGCATCTAATGATCCAAATGTAGGATGCCACAACAGCTGTGTGAACGCATACTACGGACACCGTTACCGTTATGCCTCTTATACGCCAATTTATTCCAAATCTAATGGTGACAGTCTGATCCCCTGTTTCTTTAGGGCCTTGTTTCTTATGTCAAAGAGCAGCTTCCAGCCGCCCAAGCTAAAAGACAAAAACAAATGGTGAGTGGCCACTCTTACACTGTGTTCTGTATAAGCCTTCCTTGGAGGATGAGGTTGTGACATTTTGTTTGCTTTTGTATCTGCAGGTCTGCTGCTTTCCACAACTTTGTCAAAGTGTCCCTGACCAAAAACCCCAAGAAGAGACCCACAGCAGAGAAACTCCTTTCGGTAATCGAATGCTTCCTTTTTGTAGCGATACTTGCTTCACCGTCTCCACCTAACTTCGTGGTTCCGCGCAGCACGTGTATGTGGCGCAGACGGGCTTGACGAGGCGGCTTGCTGTTGACCTCCTGGACAGGATGAACAACCCCGACAACCATCAGCATTACAGCGAGGCGGACGACGACGACCTCGAGGTAAAGCTACAGACACATTTGCAGACGTAAATGTGAATGAACCCTCCTGGTAGGTTTGTTTGTGAAAACTCACTCAAACCTTTTTTTCCATAAAAACTACATTTTGGAATACAGTGGTGCCTTGAGATACAAGTGACCTTAGTTTGTCACAAACTCTCATTTGCACGATTTTGTAATTTTTTTTAATCCATACTTATTTTGCATGTTAAATTAGTTCAAAATAATGGTAATTTGCACCCAAAAAAATATAGAAATTGGACATTTCTTCCATCTTCTAGCACCAGAAAAAAGATCTTATGTATTTTTTTATTTGATTAGGTTTTTGTTTTTTGTAAACATCTATTGGTACCACACAATACCAGGAGGGTTAAAAATGGTGGTAAACAAAGTACCTGCCCCCTGTTAGATTTTGTCTAGTGAACCAGACTTTCCTGCTTAGGCTGAAGTGGTATGAATCAACAAAGGAAAACAAAGACAGAGAAAAAAATTGGTTTAATATTGTTATATAAATGCAAACCTGTGTACTTTTGTAAATAGTACTATAGATACAAAAGAAATGTCATCCTCACAGTGATGATTTATGGCAGATATTATAAGCTGCTGAACATGTTTATTGAGATTAGCACTGTTACACAAAAGCTCTTGCCAAATGCAAGCATGAAACTGGTTTGTGTAATGGCTTATTATGCTGTGTACACACATGGCACATTTCATCCAAATCAGATAAGATGAGAAAATGGGGCTGGGCGATTATTCAATTTTATAGATTTTTGCATGCGTCTTCCATATTTCAAAGCTCGTCCATGGCTGCAAACTGAGTAGTTAGACCATAGTCAGACTTGCCAACTTAGACACTTTTCCAACCCCTCAAGTGACTGTTTTTTAAAAAAGTGACTAGCAAGTTTAATTCCTGCCAAGAAACACACATGTGCTGAATCATTTTCACATTGTGTTCCGTATGATGAGAAAGGAGAATCAGTCAGTCGCACTGATCTTTGCCAAAGGTATGGTGGCCATTCATACAGCATGTTGCAAAAGTAGGGATTGAGCCACAAATTGAAACCTTACCAAAAAGCAAAACTTGTTTACGTTTTCTGTAAACTAGGGGGGGGGGGGGGGGGGGGGATTATGGATGTGTATTCTTGCTACACCAGAAAAAAAATAAAAATTCAATATCACATTATATATATTAAAATTTCATGTTATAATTTGATAAATTTTATGTTATCAAAAAGCCTGTTTTCTCCACTTTTGTCAGACGCACTGTTTTTAGTGAAACCAACCCACGTTCTAGTGCTGATTACTAAAGAACAGAAATATGTAGAAACAAACTGTTTTTAATGGTATAAGAAGAGAGTATTATTGCTCTTGATAGGTTGGGTCCTTATATTGTCACAGAATATGATATTCTGTGGGTCTTGAAAGATGAATCAAAATGCTCTAAAACGGCTGGCCATATAGGGAACTCTCCTTTGAAAATGGCTGGCAGTCAATGAGTTAATGTGGGAAAAGTTTTGAAATGATTTACCATGCTCTTTTTTTTTTTTTACATCACAAAAACCTGGCATTTGAAAAGGGGTGTGTAGACTTTTTATATTCACTTTTTTTTTTTCTTTATGACTAGACGAAACAAAATGCAAAGAAAAACACACCAGAGTATCAATGTGACAAACTGTGCCCAATCTGTTCCGCAGCCCCTCTCTGTGGTCCGACACACCATCCGCTCCACCAACAAGCATGCCCGGGCCGAGAGGACGCGCTCTGAGATGGCCTGTAAGTAGGCAAAAAAAAAAGTCCCCAAATCCATCACCAACCCACCCGCATACCTTCACTTGTTAGCAGCCCAGCTGTTTAGGTCACTAGAGGTCCCACTACCGCTCATTCTGCACTGGCATTGTTCCAGACCACAGCGCGTGCGCGTGTGTGTGGGTGTGAGAATAGCACAATAGAACCTAGATGGACATCTTTGTCTCTGATCCCGCGCTCCATTCTGCGTGATTTAGCACCCCCATGCACACACCCCTTCCTCAATGTGTCTTTCTCACCTTGAAGCAAACAATGGGACAGAGCAAGGAGGGCCGCGATCCCCTCAAGGGAGCCAAGCAGGTCAGTGGCGGCATAGCGAGACGACGCGTGTTTGTGTCTTGTAACTTCCACGCCCACACTATCGTGTGGTCTTGTTGTGACATGTAAACTCTCCTCCCTAAAAAATGTGTGTGGCTCTCTGACAAGACTGACAGAAATAGCATTGTTTCACCTTCGACTAATGGGATCCTAACGTTTGACTCATACCTGACTCAGCACTTTCTCTTGCTTTTTTTGTTTTGTTGTTGACACTGCAGTAGAGTTGACTCATGGTTTGGAACACTCAATTTTTTTCCATCTAACCTTGCTTATATTGGATCTTCAATACTGAGATAAATGTGAGATTTTAGTATTTCCTGAGATCTGGTTAGTGTTGAGGCCTCATGATAAGTCAATGAAGCACAAGTTTTTTTTTCTTTTTAGGTCTGTCTGTAGTCAATCTGCTGTTTTTGGGATGAACCCAAAGCCTCAACGCAGAGATCCTGCAAAGTTTCCACAGTCGCGCTGAGCCATTTATCCTTCTGCAAATTTCATACAAAACCCAGCAAATTGCTATGTTCGCTTTCACACAGTTATGCGCCAAGGCTAACGCTAGCCTACACAGAGATCCTTCTGTAACAGAATATATTACACTGAGACCCTGTAATAACTGTAACGTTTATCCGCCTATGCCTTCTACTCAGAACCTGGCAAAAGTGGGATGATTTCACCACTGTGTGTTCACACAAATCTCTTTGTACAGAACAGTGACACTGAAAAGAGACACACAAAACCCCCTCACAAATAGTATCGCCCAGCATTTGTCACAGCTCTGATGCTACCACTGAAGGCAGAAAAAAATCCTGTGTTGGCTTCATCCTTCCATTATATGTCTGCCGTTTACACTGATCAGGGGTACACAGTGTGAAAGGGGCTTAAAAAAATGCATATGAGATGTAATAGAAAAACCAGCGTTTATTCAATTTTATGTTTTCAAAAATAATCCAGCAAAGGTGGGATGCACTCATTGCTGAATCCGCCTTACACCCGTCCATCAAACCGCCTGTTATGGCTCTGATACACGCTTCGTATGCATCCCCTTCTTCGTCCTCTCATTCCGTTCAGTGAAGTTTATAGATATTTTCAAGTTTGTAAACAACAGGCGCTGCCAGGACACTAGGTGTTGTTTGGTGTTGCACTGCCAGATATGCTCCAAAGATTTTTTCAAATTCCCTTTAGAAAAAATCACGATGAATCTAGTGGAACCTGTGGGTAAGGAGGAGCTTTGCGCTGGCGAGGCTCCTTTAGAGAGCCTCATTGGCAGCGGTGACTGGCTTGACAGCTGTTATACCGATACCCCAAAAAAGTCAGGAACACAGAACTGGTGAAAGGCAGTTGAACGCCATATCTTCACAATTCAGTACTACATAGTTCTCAGTCTTCTTAACATTTTCACCAATTATCTTCAAATATGTATAATGCATTTAGAAACAAATGTATTAATATGCTTTACAAGCACTTGTACTATGTCTGAATTTCCACCACATTTTTGTATCACCTTACCTCTTCAAAAAATAAATTTACCTTACGTAACATCTTTTTGACTGACGGTAGAGAAGAAGGCTAAAATGATCATTCAAGCCATTAACCCTATTTTCTCAATCGCTCAGGTTTGGTCCAATGACATAAAAGGGTTTGTTTACTAGTGGTGCCATCTGTGCTCGCTTGAGCTTTTGCGACTTGGAAGTACGTGTGACGCCATGGTAAAAAGGTCTATACAGAACAGTGACATGGAAAATGATAACATAAGAGGCTGTGATTTACAGGCAGTGTGAAAGGGACTAATGTTGAGTTTCCGGTATCGTTCGTGTTGATCACTGATGCTCTCTTGTGTCAAAGGTAAGCAGGTCACCATTAAAAAGCATCTTATTTTCGTTGGTAGTCGACAAGCTGCAGTTTGAACCGCCGCTGCGGAAGGAAACAGAGGCCCATTCGGAAATGGTGAGGATCAAAAGGCATATAATGGCGCCGACGTGCAGGTGTATCAAGCCGCTGCTATTTCTGCTTGTGTGTTTCCACAGGATGTGAGTAAAGATAATGACTTCCCGTCCCCCTGGAGCCCCTTTGCCGAGGGAGGAATAACAGCCAGGTAAGCCCTAGGGAACCATCGTCAAGGCAACTGCTCTGTTTGCACCTTTTTAATTTGGCTTTGTCTCCCCCATGCACGTCCACAATGAAGTGTTTAAACTCATGATTGCTTGACTCACTGATTCTTAATGAGCATGAACTCCCCCCTGCTTGCTGTATGTTTCTTTACTTTTTATTGCAAGTAAGCAGGCTCCTTCTTACGTCTCCCTTTTGCTTTGCTTGTCTTTCTCCGTCTCTCCCCCCCCCCCTCTTTTGCCCGTCGGCCTGTCTCGTCTCTCACCTCGTTCCCCCCCCCCCACCGAAGGAGTCTCCTCAAAAGCGTTGAGGACGAGTTGTTCCAACGGTAACGCTCAACACTTGTTGCTTGTGTTCAACTGTAGTGTGCATCCATTAGTCCACACACTTACTCCCAATTCACTGTGACATCTTCCAACTGTAACCAGCTAGATGCTAGTTTAAATAGCACACAAGCAGCTTGTGTTGTTTGTCATTGCAAACGCCCCAATAAAATTTAAATCAGGTGAATAAAGTGTAGACGATGCCAACCCTTCTGGTTTTCCCAGGAGAATTAAGTACAACTGCGGACATTACGGATCTCTAAAAGGCTGGAAGTATAATGCAAATTGCACTATTCTGATATAACTTTATATAAAAAAAATAATTCTGACGGTCTTAGGGCTGGACGATTAATCGATTTTGATTAATTTTAGTTTATTTGTCGGCATTTAAAAAAAAAAAAAAATGTTTTATGTAGGAGTGTTTTTAACAGCTTTCGTAGTTCAAAGCGCGTCCCCGCTGACATGCACTGCTGACATTAACAACAGGGCTGCGAACAGAGAGCAAGTCAACAAAAGCAGAGTGAGTATTACCAAATTAGCAATTAAGTCACTATATTTTGTGGTGGGTACAGGTAACCCACGGTATGGTCCGGAACTTGGTGGTGGTGGTTCTATTCAACACTGAAACAGATATTTGCCCACACTGGAGATTTGAATAAAGCTGGTATTCCCTCAAATTTCCATTACGCTTTACTGCATCTGTGAGCTGCACTTTGAAGCAGGATAAAGTAACAACTGTGAGCGGGTGAACACACAACTGGTATGTGCACATTAATTCAGAATATATGCATTCTGTGTGGCAGGAGAACACATGACGTGCAAAGGAAGGATCTAGTAGCTGTCCGTTATATCATTGCACTGGTTGCTGTGAGGGTTGGCATCACTGGACTGACTACCTTGTAACATTTCCCTCCCCAAAAATGTGGACACCCCCATACCCCTCTCCCGACAGCATTTATTTTATGACCCTTATTAATTAACCCTCAACGTTGGTCCCGGAACGCCACCGAGGAGTGTAACCTCTCATTCTGCTTCACCTGTTTACTCGCTGCAGGGGACACGTCGCTCACCTGCAGGACGCTTTTGGCGAAGTGGAACTGTGAGGAAACGCTTGCGTTTAATCACTGGCTGCGGCAGTACACGCATACACACACGCACACACCACACAGCCTTAATGAGAGTGAGGCATCAAAAATTCAAACATTTAGTACTGTCATTTGCTTTCATGTAGCTAGAAAAAGGGAAGCCAAAGCTGCACTTGCATTATCTACTTAAAAGAAAAACTACAACCTCAATTATAAAGACATTGATATATTGATTCCCTTGGACAAACTGTATCTGATCTCATTCAATTGTGCAGGTTTAGCTAACACTGAGGCCGGCTTGTATATTCAAATGACGTCGTTTATTGAGGTCCTAATTTATTCTTCGCCCCACCCATTTCAGATCCACACTCAAGCCAGGATATCCTCCTCCTCGGCCCCCGAAGGTAAGCGCCGATTACAAACCACCATTCCACAAATAGTGTCCGACAAGCTAATAGACGTCAGCTGTGTCATCACAGAAGACAAGTGCCTCCCACAAACAGTATTCAAATGTGTTAGGAAGAGGGGGGGGAATTTATTTGTCTGCCTCCACGCTCGTCTTTTTAGTCTTAAACTGCTGTGCCCATTTGCCAACCAAAACAGCAGCACCTACAGAGAACTTGAGAAAAATCTCATGGCACACCACCAAACAAAAAAGCCACAAAAAGTATACACAGTGGAACCTCAATTTTTACGGACTAAGAGGGGGATGGGCCGTCTGTTAAAGGCGTTTGTCCTTTGATTTGAAGCACATTTTGTGGCCTAAATACACCCAGCACAGTACAAAAGTATGGTTAAAAAAATTTAATTTTGAATGTTTGAAAAGTTTTAAAGTTGCCTAAGCTTACCTTCAACACTGCTGGGATGGTCTAATACTGCCATAAAAGTGCTGTGATCGCTGATGCTTGGGAGAGGTGATAATGGCGTGCTGGCGGCGAGTCGATTTCGAGAGTCGCGAGGTTGCCGCGATTCCTTTTCCCACCTCCGTTACGATTGGATGCCATAGAGAAGGGAGATGACACAAAGAGTAAACAACAGCCATAGATATGAATAGGTTGATACGACACGCACCTTTTGAGCTGTGCGCCAGTAGCGACGCTAAGCTAATGTCCATGCGTTGCATTTAATGGGAATGTCGCCTCTGCCAACATGACCGTCACATAGGCACTTCGGTTAGCCATATGTAGTCTTCGTCCGAGTGACAACAGCGGCACGACGCAGAAATACAGGTACCAGTTGCTGTCTGGCGATTGCACCAGTAAACAACAGTGGCCAATTCTGGAACTAATGGACTTTGCTACAAGAGGGCGTTTTGAGATCCAACCGGACACTCCCCCCCATCTTCAGTCCGTTAAAGCCTAAGTCCGTTGGTTCCAGGTTCGTTAAGTCAAAGTTCCACTGTACGCTAAAGTAATAATGTCATCTTTTTTTACTCACTAATTTATTTAATCCGTGCGAAATCTGAGCCTGTTTAGTGAAACACAAAGCTGATATAGTCGCAGGAAGTTATTTTAACTTATTCTGTTGTATATTTGGCAACAGGTGGATACACAAAGCTGATATAGTCGCAGGAAGTTATTTTAACTTATTCTGTTGTATATTTGGCAACAGGTGGATACACGTGTTAATTGTACCTCTGTAGTAGCATTCATTGTTATGCCTGTCACTATACGTCGCTGGCATAGATGAACAAATATACAGTTGTAGTAAAAGAATTTTCTGTGGTACACCTGATGATCTCTCACAGCACAGCGGTTGGGAATAATTGCAGTAGACTGATGTGTGGTCACTCCACAATGTATTTATGACTTAAAGTATCAGTAACTCCACTTACACTTGACAAACTATACTATCTGCAGTGATGGGAGTAACAGTTTTAAACAACGTTACTAACTGTTACTTTTGTCAATAACATATAGTCTAGGTAATTACTTTTTCAGTCATGAAGATGCTGTTACCGTTCCTCTCAAAAAGTACTAGTGAAAAAAATACGTTAAGGGCCACAGGACGTCTACCAGTTGTGGTTTAAAGTTCATACAATAATAGTTAAATAAAGTATCTATGCTGTTTAGCTGGCCCATGAAACCTGTTCAAAAATCAGAAATCTTTGAGATATTTAAAGTAATTTGCCCAAAACTGTATTAAAACTGTCGGAGGAGCAGAATTTGTACTATACGGCTTGTGCCCTCCACCCATCTGCAGTCGAGTAAATAAACTCCGCCACTATTTGCGAAAATGACTTTTTGTTCTCTTCACCCGCAGCCCCCGTTGCACTGCCCCTATGAGGAGGCAGGCCACAACGACGAGCGTTCGCTTACGGTGCGGCGCTTCCCCAACGTGGAGAACGGTCCAGGCCAGGCTGCGCGACGCCGGAGCACGCCGGAACACTGCAACAAGACCGGGAGAGCCTCGCCAGACTACCTCTCTGTCAGCGTCAGCAGCCCCGGGCTCTTGTCTCATGCCTCAGACCAAGGTAAGAACACGCTAGCTAGAACAGCCGCCATCTTGTGGCATTTTAGGGCGTTGCAGAAAGTGGGCAGAAAAACATGACTGTGTGTTTTCTCGCGAATAGGTAGGTTTCATAGAAAAAACACAGGTGAAGCCGTGAGTAGCGAACTGCGACTAGGTGGAGTTTCACTGTATTCAAAAGTCATGAAAGATTTCACTCTGTGAACTGACTATATAATACGAGTTTATATTTTTTAATTGAACTACTGAAATAAACAAATATGCTCTCCCGATATTGTAGTATATGCTATATTCTAGTTTGTTGAGGTTCACCTGTATTTGAATTTGTGCTTTGCTGTTACTTTGAATTCCAAGAAAACCTTGAAAAATTGATGTTGAAAGTGCTTCATTGGTCTTTTTTTCTTTACCAAGCTGTCAGTAAGTATGAATGCAAAGGTGAGGGAGACCTCTTAAAGATTCTCTACATGCGATTGTCCAATGATGTCCAACAACACTGATGCCTTTGCGTCATTCCCACAGACGACGACTCGGACGGAAGCGTCAATGGCGACAGTCCCAAGCCGGCGCCCCACCGGCTGTGTCGGAAGCTGAAGAAGGATTTTCCTGTACGTAGTTTTCCAACCTCTTCTACGTCAAATGAGTTTATATGGCCAAGCACGCTGAACGTTGAAGACACAGAGTGCATCCGGAAAGTATTCACAGAGCTTCACGTTTTCCACATTTCGTGTTGTGAATACTTTCCGGATGCACTTTAAGTGCATCCTTGCATTGCTGGTTTGTTGGATTGTCGGGGCTTTACTTGGAAGCTAAATCTGAGAAAATCGTCACTGTGTTCTCTTCTCTGCTTCAACGCTAGAAACCCGCCATCAATGGCTTGCCGCCCACACCCAAAGTGCTGGTGAGTGAACTGTCTGCATTCACTCTGATGCCTCTTGACCTCATAATACACTGTTAGTCGCCTCATTGTACGCTTGCAGTGTTTCAAAAGTCACTATGTTCGGGAGCTAACTTGAGTTTGAAGTCACAGTTCAGTTCACATTGGGTACACCACTAATTCCCAATCACTGTGCCACGGGGAATTATCCAGTTTCACTCAATTGGTCTGAAAAATTGTATTTACTTAATACAAATGTATATCTTTGATCATCAATCTTTGCCAGCAATGGTTAGCTAGTTTGTTCAACTAAACAGGCCAAGATTTCCCACTGAGTGAGTAAATTGAGAGAAGCTCATCATAATTTCAGTATACTTTCTGTGACTTTTTTGGGTGGTTTGCTGTGCGATTTTAATGTATAATATTGTATAGAATATACAGCTGTTCTTTTTAGCCACGACATCCGCTAGCAACTGAGTGTATGGTGTCAATGCAATGTCCAGAATGAGTTAGAGTGAATGAATGGAAGTACTTATTAATTACTAATACTAACTAATTTTATACTTATTTGATTTAAGCCCAGTCCTTGAGTCCACCTGAATTTTGTTGTATCATGTCTTGTATGATGACAATAATAATCTTGAATCTTGATCTTGAACAATCAGATTAAATTTTATTTTGCATTAGTGTATTTCAAAATTATTTTCTATTTAATAACTGTTTATTGTTAAGCAATTATTGTTGTTCATTTGGTATGGTTTAATACCAAATAACACTTAAGTTTGCGGCCATGTTGGGGTAGTCGACGTATGTGCGTGCGTCTTCCTGAAGCAAGGCACTAAATGCCAAACTGCTCTCCCATGATAATGTGATACACTACAATTTGTCTGGTACTTATTTCAAACTATGTTGCTTTTCTTGGCAGATGGGTGCTTGTTTCTCCAAAGTGTTCGACGGGTGTCCTCTGAAGATCAACTGCGCCACATCTTGGATCCATCCGGACACCAAAGGTATGATGTCCAATGTCACGCCACCACCTGCTTCATATTTTTTACACCATCCTGATACACATGTATTATACATTCCCCTCATAGACCAGTACCTGATCTTTGGGACAGAAGATGGCATCTATACGCTCAATCTGAACGAGCTGCATGAGGCCACAATGGAGCAGGTAAAGTCAACAGGAGTCAAGCCTGTTATACAATTTTTAGGCTGGATTTTACGCTGCAGGTCCAAGTGCTCAAACCCGATCTAATGCCTATACAGTGGTGCCTTTAAAGAAGAGTTTTATTCGTTCCTAGACAATACTCATAACTTAAAACAATTTTATCTCAAATCATCTTTCACCATTGGAATGAATGGAAATGCCATGCATCTGTTCCAGTTGCCACCCCCTCCCCCCCAAAAAAAAAACAAATTTAATGTGTTTTTAATGAGGGGAAAACCATACACTTTAATGTTGTACTTTATGAAAGCATAGTAATAACATAATTAAATAGAATTCATGAACTAATACAGATTCGTTACACAGCTGGCCCTCGCAGATTTAACTGAAGGTGACACCCACATTACTCTACTGGCCACCGTCTGCAATTATTTTCTTCATTTAGGCCTCTTATGTAGCATAATTAGGCTCGAATTAATGGTCTGTATATACACTTCTAATGCACTGTATTTGATTCATATTTAATGGGCTGGAGACTGACTATATGGACCATATTGAATTGTCAATACCTCCTACCCTAGTGAGGATAAGTGGTTTGGAAAACGGATGGATGAATTGCCTATGCTTTGGCTGCAATTTAGATTTACAGCGAGTGTTTTTGTTTTGTTTTGTTCATTTGTTGTTTGGGCAGACGCGCCAATCGGTGTTTTCCCAAACTGACATTGATGCAGTAAATCCCATCTGCAATTTTATGCTGCACTCGCATTGGCACTTATCCAACACGTATCAGATTTTTACCCCCATTTGGAAGATACCCGGGTTCGATATGTACATCTGTACATTAACTTATATCACAATTAAGCCACTTAAGAGCAATATAATTTCATTGTCACATGGACCATGCGGTGTAAATCCAGCCTTAGTGACCAAGTATGAGCTGAATCTCTCTGCTGTCACAATGCTACGTTGGTTATACATCGTCTTTGTTTCCTTCTAGCTGTTCCCCAGGAAGTGCACGTGGCTGTATGTTATCAACAACAACCTGATGTCTTTATCGGGTAAATGGCGATGGCCTGCGTTACCGTTCACCGTCATCAGCCACCACTGCTTTTGTCCTGCGTTATCTGGCGACACCGTCCGTCCTGAAAATAGATGTTTTTTTTTTCCCCTTTTGTGTGATCTGTGAGCCTCTCCAGAGCTGCTCACGTTTGTAAAATTTACAGAACCTTGTAGGTGTAGAATCAAACTTGCTTGGCCTCCCTTTTCTCATCTCTAACTAACTTTTAATTACTTTAGTTCGTAGATACTGTGACGCTAGATTGTGAGAAATGTGAGTTTGTCTTTATGGGTGGAACTTAGTGGCAACGTTTGATGACTCACTATAAAACGTGAATGCTAATATTGCCCAAACATTGGACCTTGACAACATCTTGAAAGTTCAGTTTTCCTTAGCAATGTGAAATTTGGTTTGAAGAGATCACTTTTCTCTACAACTCGACTCCTGGAGATTTTGTGTGATTGCTACCAAATTTGAAGCACATCGAGGAGCCGCACCAAACATCTTAAAATGTTTCAATCCAGTAAATGCTCACAGTTTGAATTGTACATGAAATTAGCCCCCCCGGATACTCTCGGTTTTGCCTATGGATTATTTTCAATTAAAAAAAAAAAAAGCAACCAAAAAAACCACTTTTTCCCCCAAAATGCTTGTGGTTTATCCCCACTTCATTTTTTAAAAGAAACTTTTAAACACAATTTTGGGGTGTTAAAAATATATTTTTTTCACTGCAATTATAATGGCCGTCAATTATCCGCAGATTTTCACTATTCACCGTCTGGCCTGGTCCCTATAAATAGCAGAGTCCACATTTTGCTTTTAACGTGTAACCAAAATATCCTCATATGGCTGAACCATTTGTGTCTGTTTGATGTGGATTATGGGATGGCAAATCATGAGATCTACTTTGGACCTGCTTGACATCTGCTCTCTTCTCCTTCCTGTCCTTTGACCACTGTCCACCCCCCTACCGCCTGGCTTCACTTGACACTCTACTAACCGGCTTCATCAGAAGGTAATGGTGCTTCACACCATCGTCACACTTGTTCCGCTGCTCACGTCTAACCTCGCTTAAATGTCTGAACTGCTGGCGCTGTTCTTTGGCGACAGCGTTACAAAAATGTCCACCATTTAAGTCTGGCGGTGGATTGTCCCACAGGGAAAAACTTCCAGCTGTACTCCCACAATCTCATCGGGCTCTTTGAGCAGCTGAAGAAACCTGGCTTGGCTGCCCAGTTCCAGACCCACCGCTTCCCGGACAAGATTCTGCCCAGGTGACAGTCGCTCAATGATGTTTGCATTATGGTCTTCCTAAAGTTACCTCACAGGCAACTTTATTTGTATGTACCAAGGAAATGTAGTTAATTTGTTTGTTACATCATGCCAATCTCCTGTCGACAGTGTTGGTAAATTCAGGTTATCCAACCCTCTTCCACTGGCCAGTGGGAATAGAAATCGTCACACAGACATTAACACATTTCTGCATACATCAAAAAAATGCATTCAAATTTAACCATATACCCAAGTTTATATATTTGTTCCCTTTAAAACACTGCCTCTACAGTTAAAGATTTTTATGATGCAGACAGTTTTAGCCTAGCACGGATGAATTGCCTCTCTACTATTTCCGATGGATAAATGCTGTTTTGAAGTAACTTGGCAATCAACTTTGGGGGTTTTTTTCTGCAAATTGGTCAGCACCTTATTGTGCTCCTTTGCCAGCTGCTGCTTGTGTGAAAAATGAGCGTACTAGCTTTAAAGTGGAAGCTTTGTCCGGCTCGGCACAACGTCATGGACTCTTTTCAGCGCGGCTGACAGAGCGCTTTTTTGTCCCCTCAGGAGGTTCGCCTTGACGACCAAGATCCCCGACACAAAGGGCTGCCACAAGTGCTGCATTGGTGAGCCCCCCCTTGCGCCGTTTGTGCTTTTATTTGTCCATCTTATTCAAATGTGCCCGGACAGCATAGGTGGAAAAAGTACTCGCACTATGTACTTAAATACAGATGCTACTCAATTTTACATTAGTAAAAGTACAGACTCTATAAAGTGTATTTTAAGTACAAAATGATTTATTTATTTTACTGTCAATTATATGGAACACTTATTTTGATTACTTGGCACATCAGAAAAAACAAAAACTCCACACAAAATAGTTTCCCTTTATATTTAACTATAAAAAAATATATCATGACACACTATCAAAACAATGTTCCATAACTTTAACGTTGGGAACTGGCTAACAAAAAAATGCTCAAAATTAGATAATAATAACTGAAACAATACACCTTACAACAACCAAATTTTTTTGCGTGCCACATTGCTGTTATGGTTTTGCTCAGTGGGCCATTATGACTGTGAAACCATATACTTGTATTATCACCTCATCATATTGTTATAGACACAACTAATGGATGCATAATTGGTTTTAAGTCAGAAGTCAATGAAAATAGTTTGCTCAACTCTTGTTCAATTAATTTAAAAAAATGGTTTAGTAGCGAACAATGGTTGCAGTATGACAAGTGAAGGAAATTTGAATTTTTTTTACTAATTTTTCACAAGTCATTACGTAGACGTACATGATATGCCTTAGCAGGCCACATCAAATGATGTGATGGGCCGGATCTGGCCTTGAGTTTGTGTTGGATTTATCTTACCCAACATTATAAAAAATAGACACAAAAGGAATGAAGACGCTGGTTTCTTTTTCTCATGAGGAGGGCGTATGGGAGATTGTTCAGATCACAGCCTCTCAACACGCTCTAACCAATCTCTCCCGTCGCTCCTGCATTTATTTGAAAATAGGAGGGTTTTTCCCAGACATAATGTTCTAAACAATAAGACACAACACAAAACATTGGACCAACACCTGTCACGTCCCCGACCACATCCGATCACGTCCTTGGTCCAGGCGCCCTTCCATCGGATGATGCTGAGTCATCTTTTCGAAGGCGAGACATCTAAAATCGTCCATAATACTAATGCAAGCTAAGCAAATAAATGATAACTTCTAGAATATATTTAACATTTCCCTCCTGTTTATCATGTATTTGCACAAATTCTCATATCATCTTACAGTCACTTCATTTCGATTTTTAATTGTAGAATCATTTTTATGAAACAAATACATTTACACTCAGAGTAAACTTGTCATACATGAATGTTGTAGTTTAAACATCGTAATCACCTGGATCAGGAAACAAATCAGGTAAAACAACATCATCATCATCATCGTCATTATTATCAACCTCCAATAAAGGATAAATCTGCTCCATACGGTTCCATGTGGGTTATGGCTGTGGTGATTAATTTACTGATTAATGCCCGAATGCATGGGATACAACAACATCCACACAATGTCAGAATGGCTGCAAAAACAGCAATTGATATCAATATTGGTGAAATTAGGGTTTTATATTTACCAAAAACGTCCATTGAGCTGTTTCACAAGGAGTGTTGATTGAGGGTCCGTAGACCATCGATGGCTCTGGTCAAGCTGCCATCTGAAGCAGTATTGTTTGTTCTCCAAACATACCGCAAACACCTCCCTCTCTTGCGAGGAGCATGTCGACAGCTATGCGGTCTTTGGAACGTCCTTGAGCTGCTCGTGCACAGCTTCCAACCCACTCTGAGTCCAATTTCCTAATCTCTGTACATTGAAGTGGATATAGTTTATCCCATCAACATTTTTATTAATCGTACACCAACAGCATATGAAGTATTCAAATCCTCCTGCAACTTGGTCAGCTAATTTGTATTGATTAGGAACCCCACGAGGAACACCATGTATGTTTTATGTTGGATAATTTTGCCTCTGCCAGGATAAATCTCTTTTTTGTCAAGTATGTCCAAAACACACAAGGAATTTGTCTCCGGTAGTTGGAGCCGCTCTAGTACAACAGACAGTCAATTTACAGAACACTTTGGAGACATAAAGACATTGACAAAAAATAATTGTGCAAAAAGATGCAGTCCTCTAGCAGCAGTTTGAATGACTAATATCGCAATAGTCCGGTGCAAAGATCATTGTGCAAAGGGCGCTGAGACTTCAAGGAGTGTATGCGGTTTAAAGTGACGAGTAGTGCGATAATCTGGGACAATGGTTGTGCAAATGTTGCAGATGCTCCTCAATCAGTGTGCAAATGGAACAATACAATCTTGTGATAATTATGCCGGAACTATGCGCAACAAAGGCCTGGGACCCATGCAAACAACACAATCTTTTCTCGCTACATTTGCTGCTTGTTCCATCAATAGTAACCAATTGTTATTTTTTCCTGAAACTCCTGTGACAACAAGGAACCAATCATCAGTAGTTATGTTGTTAACCATTAAAATTTGTCTACCTTTCTTTGAAGTTTTCAATGGCATTTTTGGTTTAACACGGTTCCTATAACACAATACTACTTGGAAGTGGGGATCTTTTCCACCAGAATAGGCCCACAAGCTCACTATCAAACACATTGGGTGACTTGTATTTCAATATTAAACTATGGGCCGTTTTGCTTATGTTAAACTTCTTTCTTTGTTCTTTTGCTGTTCTTTTTGACCAACTGGACCAATCATAACCTGTTTCACCAATAAGGTGTTTCCATTCAAAACCTATAGTTGCATACCAGTCATATCTAAATCCCCAATTCTGCCCATTCTCTTGAGCATCATTGGTGAGAGCCGCATATGGAATTATGATTAAAGCAGCTTGATTTTGGGGGCACAAAATATTAAACCGTTTTGCCGCATTTGGAGGCCATGCCCACAATTTTGATCATCAGCTGTACTCCTTTTGATACGAGTTAATGATTAAAACAATTTGTTATTGGGTTCGTCATATTGGTCCAGTTGGTAGGTGATTTTCTATCTAAAAAATGGGTTTTATCATTGAGGGTGGGACGTCCCATGTACCACAAAAACAAAACCAACATCATAGTAGCCAAAGTTGCTACGTAACAACTTATCGAATCTCATAACCAACGTGGGTGTGCCTTTCTGCTGAGTTCTCACTAAAAGGGTTGGTGTCTTTTTTCTTCACTGACCAGCAAGCGTTTTCAGAATCTACACATCTGCTCCCGCTCTGTTATCAGACTTTTGCTCACCTTCCCAATTTGAGTACTCAGCTGAAATGACTCTTACAGTGTGTTAAATGAACCCACGTGTTTCTTTCTGCTATTTTTTAGGGCTGTAAAGTGTCAATCTATCTGTGCCACCATCCCTCCGGTTGAGACGTGACACAGCATGTCTCAATATAGCAGCCCATTTGAATAGTTTTTTTTTTTTTTTTTTTTTTTTTTTTTCCTGTGCTAATGTAAATTTCATTCTGTAGTTTTGCACTTTGTTTTTCCCAATAATTGCGTTCTTGTTGTGGAATTCTCATAATGGCTATCAGTATAGATTGTACCATCTTTATTTATCATTAGTTTGCATGCCTCGATTAATGCTACTAATTCAGCAGCTTGTTCAGCCAATTCCTGTCAATCATGCTGCGTGCCTTCATCATTAAGGGTGTTAGTGTGGCTGGATTTAAGGTTGTGCATCGCTCAACAGTCAAATGTGGTTCTGATAGCAAGATGGCAATGCAAGATAAATGTCTTGCAGGTGATTTGCAATAGGAGAGCAGACACTGTATGTGGGACCTTTAGGGTGAACTGCTCTCTAGTTGAAAAATAAGCTATTGGTCTTATCACCGTATTGTTGTGTAAGTACGGAGGTCATGCAATAGCTTTTACAATCTACCATTTGAATGAATTTTTTATCATTAAATTTGGAAGGCCTAGCGCAGCACTGGAGACCAAATGTTGTTTAATGTCACAGAAGGCCTTTTCTGCCTCTGTACTCCATTAAACAGGTGATGTCATTTTAAGGTTGTTTTCATATATTAATTTTGACAATGGTGCAACAATTTCTGCATAGTTTGGAATCCATGCTGTACAATAATTTGTCAGACCTAAAAATGATTATTATGTTTCTTCGTCTGTGGTTTAGGATTTTTTAAGACTATAGCTCTCCTGTCTTCTAATATAGTCTTTCCTCCTATACTTAAATTATGGCCTAGATATTTAACTTGTCTTTTACATCATTGCAATTTATTTTTGTTAACTTTATGTCCCTCTTCTGTTAGATGATGCAGTAAGGTCAATGAATCTTTGCATGTGTCTTCATCTGTAGATGCCAGAAGACATGCGTGTTGTCATAACTTGTGAATAATTAGTTAGACTTTCACAGTAACCTTGCGGTAATCTAGTAAATGTATATATATATATATTATTTTTTTTTTTTTCTCAAATGTGAATGCAAACCAAAATTGACTGTTATTTTCTATTGGTACTGAAAAGAATGCATTAATGCATTAATGCATTAATGTCCACTACTGTAAACACAGTAGCGTCTGGTCTTAATGAATTTAACTATGTGCGTGGGTTTGGTACGCATGCTGCTCTCTGTATTACTGCAGCTCATCACATTCTTTTTTATCTTCTATTTTTGTGATAAGCTCCAAGGCTGCAGACAACAGCCTTTCCCACGTTTAACGGTGGCTTGTCTTTTATTTTTTATATAATTTGATTCCTGCAACGCGGCTATTTTTTGTGTATTTAACCAACCATTAAAGCCGTGTTCGGTTATCCCTGTCTCTAAATATAAAATTTTATCAGGATCCTGTTTCTTTTTTTCTTTTAAATTTAATTTAATGAACCTCCAACCTTTACACTGCAGTGTATTCCTGTTTTTTATTTTACTACTTCCTTTCCCCATTTGAAAGAATTTGGTTCAGTGTAATACTACCTAGGGTAGTCTAGAACACTGTTTCTTTTCAGTAGGACGGTGATTCAAATTTACTTTCTGTGGTAATTCTCACTTCAACTCTTTCGAGTGGAGAATTCTTGCCTTTGCATCCACAAAAGTCCACCGTTTACTTTCCCACTGTTTTGGTATGGAATGAAAAACCTAGTGGTTTCCCATTTCCCATTTACACTCTCATTCAAACAGTTTTCATTCACACTGGCTCGTCAGAGGACTCCGCCGTCCCATACGGAATTTAACTACGTCTGTCAACAGCTCATTAGAGGACTCCGCCATCCTATACGGAATTTAACTACGACGCCACGAAACTTTCCTAGTTTCTTTATTCTACCCGCCATTGACTAGTATCCACAGGGTTTATTAAACACGGAATTTAAGTACGTACAGGACTCCGCCGTCCTCGCGGAATTTCTGGACTCCGCCGTCCTTTTTCCTAAAAAAAATTTAAATTTAACTCACCAGTCGTCTTCAATCCTGTGGATTGTCGTCAACCTTCAGATCCCAGTTGAGGAGAACGAAGACCAGTCCCGTAAAGGGTCTTACTTGCCGTGGCCACGGTCTCTTAACTGGAAGTCGGCTCCACAACTGGAATCCTCGGGTGTGTTGACATCCGGCTCGAAGGACCAATTTAATGTTGGATTTATCTTACCCAACATTATAAAAAATAGACACAAAAGGAATGAAGACGCTGGTTTCTTTTTCTCATGAGGAGGGCGTATGGGAGATTGTTCAGATCACAGCCTCTCAACACGCTCTAACCAATCTCTCCCGTCGCTCCTGCATTTATTTGAAAATAGGAGGGTTTTTCCCAGACATAATGTTCTAAACAATAAGACACAACACAAAACATTGGACCAACACCTGTCACGTCCCCGACCACATCCGATCACGTCCTTGGTCCAGGCGCCCTTCCATCGGATGATGCTGAGTCATCTTTTCGAAGGCGAGACATCTAAAATCGTCCATAATACTAATGCAAGCTAAGCAAATAAATGATAACTTCTAGAATATATTTAACAGTTTGACACTTGTGGTTTAAATTATTGGTCCCCAAACTCCAGTCTGGGCCACTTGGGCTGGGCCGCACCGATAGACTGAGTGGAGGGTGTTTTAAAAGATTATTATTTTTTTTTTAATGGAGCAGGAGGTGGGATTGCAAAACACGGTCGCCACATACATCCCACCCCGTCTGCACAACACCCGTTGTATTTCGTATTTTATTTTGTGTCATCTGCAGCGGTTGAAAAAAAGTAGCAAGCCTATTTTATATGTAAGACGCTTATTGTTATGGAGCAACCCCTTGAGATAAGTCCTCTCTTTTTATGAAAAGATGAAATAGAGTAGAACATACAGAAATCTGTTTTCAAATGTAGGGTGTAAAAGTGAAAGGTCGTTCAGAAAAAAATACTCAAGTACACATACCAGAAAAATGTACTTATGTACCGTAACAAAGCATTTGTACTTTACAGTGAGGAACCCGTACACAGGCCACAAGTACCTATGTGGAGCGCTGCAGTCTGGCATTGTCCTCCTGCAGTGGTATGAGCCCATGCAGAGATTTATGCTCATCAAGGTGAGTAGCACGTCATGTGAAATCCCCTGCACGACCCATCAACCTTAACACTCGTGTCGTGTGTGTCCCACGTTCTGGCAGCACTTTGACTTCCCACTTCCCAGCCCGCTGAAGGTGTTCGAGATGCTGGTGGTGCCTGAACAGGAGTACCCACTTCTGTGCGTTGCCATCAGCCAGGGCGACGAGCCTGGCCAGGTGGTGCGCTTCGAGACCATCAACCTCAACTCCTGCTCTTCCTGGTTCACTGAAATGGGAGCCAGTAAGTACTTCATACTAAACTTATGTTTAGGGATCAAGCAGGACTTTTCCTTCTCCTCTAGTGACTTTTTTTTCCCCTAAAAAAGTGAGTAGCTCGTTTAAGAGAATGATGCAGTTTCCAACGTAGCGATTTTAATGCTATATTTAGTGACTTTTTCCATTCCTCTTGTGACTTTTTCCAAAAAGTTAGTTATGACAAATCTAACAACTTTTTCCGTTTAACTTTTTAATGGTCGTTAATACCGCATTAGCTTAATTTGTCCTGCCTCTGTACAAAAGTGATGCAGCATTTCCACCGTAGTGACTGATGCTAATTTTAGCACCTTTTCTAACCCTTCAAGCAACTGTTTTTGTCCTGCTCCTTGAAGAGCGCGACATCGTGTTTCCAACCTAGTGAATTTAATGCTAGATTTTGTGATTTCTTTTTTTTTTGTTTTTTTTTTTGACCCCTCTGGCGACTTTTTCCCAAAAATTTGTCATGACAGAGCTTCCAACTTTTTTTGTTACAAATTCTCAACTCATATCAAATTTATTTTTTAGAGCACTTGAACAACAGTAGACCACAGCTGTAAGAAACTACTGTAAATAAAACTATTTTTGCAATTAAAACATACAAGAACTCCCTTTAGATTGGTATTTAACTTACAGGCGGTACAGGTTTTTTTTTCTCTCTCTACATGTGTGAAGCTGTCAGTAGATGAGAGAGAGAGGAGCAAAGCTTGAATGTAGCCCTTTAGTTTTTGAGCCTTGTGAATATTGTTAGTTTGAAATCTTACTATTGCACTTTGTTAAAATTGCCTTTAATATGTTTGTGGGACGTAAGGTCATTTTTCTTTGTTTTTGTTTACATATGTATTTTTTTTTTCTATTCAAAATATTGTTGCTGTGCCTTAAGCTTTACGGCTTTAGGTGTGTATTTGTGATTTTGTTTTGTTTTACATTTCTTGTACTAATTGTGATAATACCACTAATTGTGATATTTTTGGCCATAATACTTCCACCCGAAATTCCCACACTATTTCTACTCGCAGGTAATCAGCAGGTGGACGCCATCCATGTCACGCAGCTGGAAAGAGACACCGTGTTGGTGTGTTTGGACCGTAAGTGGATCCTGTTGTCGTCATTCTGTTTAGAGTCTAAAACTGGATCATTTTTATTTTGTTTTTTTTCCGCACAGAAAACTTGAAGATCGTTAACCTTCAGGGCAAATTAAAGTCCAACAAGAAGCTGGCGTCTGAGCTCAGTTTTGACTTCGGCATCGGATCAGTTGGTAAGATTTTACTTGTTGCTGCTTTTTTCACTGCATGTAAAGCAGGGTGCACTACACAGAAGCATCTTAATTAAAGGTCTGCTTCCATCACTGTTTTTCTATCTGATTTTGATCATCATTGATATCCTTTTATCGTGTTTGTATGATAATTTGGGATAATGCCGAAACTCTCCTTTTTCAAGCTATTCAAGCTGTTTTTTTTCCACCTGGCATTTCAGACGGTTGGTTTTCTGGTTATTGTGCGACGTGTAAATGAGCTTTGCTCTGATTGGATCACTAATCTTGCCCAATTTAAATGCAAAAACAGCTTGGCTCTGATTTGTCCACATCGTGGTGTCTTTGCACACCCAATAGCACAGAATAATTGGACAGGATAATCTTTGAGACATTTGATGATAGATAATAATAATAGAGTGGAAAGTCCTCGTATTTGGCCTGATTGTCAGTAAGTGTGTACCCTGCTTGACTGTCAGTTTGAGTCTTCTTTCTGTTTGACCAAGTCAGAATCCGTGTCTTTTTTCGTTCCTTTAGTGTGCCTGCAGGACAGTGTTCTGGCCTTCTGGAAGCACGGCATGCAGGGCAAGAGCTTCAAATCGAACGAGGTAAAAACAACCTGACAGAGTTGCTCACGTCCCTCTAGGTCGGGTGGGCACAGACGGCCCACTCTGTGCTCTCTTACCCACCGAGCTTTTTCATCATCGAGAGTGCTACCTTTTTTAGCTCCTGACCATCCAAAAATCAATTGTATTTTGTAACTATAGGGGAAGTCTTGGAGCTGCAATTATCCATGACTTCTGCTTTTAAATTCTAATCCCTGCATGCAGCAAATGTGTCGCTAGTTGTGTTTTTTGTTTTGTCTTTTAAATGTTTACACATCGGCGTACAGGTGAGACGGGTGACTTTGTGTGCGTGACAGGTAATGAACACAACAGGGAGCGGCTTTAAATAATTCAGCTTTTGTTCGGGTATGATTCCTCCATGGGTGAGCAACTCCTCGATGGGAGTTTGTTCCGCCGGCCACCTCCGTCAACACCAGAGAACCGGATCACATATCTCTCCCTGTGCAAGCCGAGCGCTTAACACCTGGCTGGTGTCGCCCGCCCGCCCGTTCCGCCTGGCGTCAGCCGGCCAGCTTTCATGTCGACGTCTTTTACACACACAGTGTCGGGCTACATGGTGTGTACACGCAGACGGAGCATTCTATAGAGACTCACAACGGGAATCTGTTAGAACAAGGCCCAAGCCCCACTTACTGTTGGCTGTCGTATTTTGTTGAAAATTTATAACCTCTACTTGTACAAAATAGTACTGTAATTTCTCCTGTTGAAAATGCATTTTTTTCCCCTCAAAATTTCATTGAAAATCTAGGCTGCGTATTATACATAGGTAGAAGGAAAATTTTAAGTTGTCACATTCTATAGTCTTAAACCGTTACCTAGGGGTTGTGAAAACGTTGTACTTTCATTCCAATACATTATGTAATGTCTGTTACAAATTTATACTTAACACTGTAGCAAAATCTTCACCGCTAACTGAGAATTATGACTGAAGTTGGAAAAGTGTGGGTGTTGAAACAACTATACAACCAACCATGTGGTGTCCGCTCGGTTTTAAAAACATATTAAAAGGTGCTAAATAAAAATTGCAAAAATTAATGGCACTAAGTTATTTAAAATGAAATTTGAACTTTTCCCCCAATTTGTTTTCCAATTGCGTTGAAAGATTTCTCAACTTGATGTCAGTTTGTTGTAAAGAAGTAATAAAATGTATCTGATACCCCGAAATGCTCCCCGGGCGCTTCAGCTGCCCCCTGCTCCAGTGTGTTCCACTAACATGTGTATGTGTTCACTATGATGGGTAAAATGCAGAGAACAAGTTTCGTGTGCATGCATGCATGTTCATGACAATAAAAGGTGATTCTTCTTCTTCTCCTTCTTCTAAATGTAACTCTGTGTTCATTCACAGGTGACGCAGGAGATCTGTGACCCGAGCAGAGTTTTCCGCCTCCTGGGATCCGACAGGTTGGTACTGGCCTCCGTCTTTGTCGACCCGTGCCAGCTCCCTCTGAATGTGCCTTCGTGCCTCCTATGTAATTTCATGAGGAAGAGTGGACTGTACTTTACCAGCTCGCCTTCATACCATCTGAAGGTGTACCCTATGATAGCTTTAGGCTGATCACGCGTACGAAATTGTTGTGTGGCCTTGAAGTGCTTTCAGCACAACAGGGCACGAGAAGTGAGTTACGGGTGTTCAACTTTACATCCCTGTCCCAACTTTCCGCTATTCCCTTCACACAGACGTCCTAGTGTCCCCAAGTCTAACGCAATCTCCGAAGGCAGTAAATTGAAGAAGGTTTTGAGGTTTTTCAGTGCGGAAAGGGATCTTCTGATACTACCTCAGAAGGTGGAAGGTTTCCGGGTCGACTTCATCCCCCATTCCGCTCGATGCCTTTCACGCAGAACAGCGACGGAGGAAAAAGACGGCTCTGAGGGGTGGAAAGGGGTTTCTGGTACTGCCTTAGAAGGTCGAAAACTGCCAGGTTGACTTTTATACCCCCATTTTGTCTAGGGAAAAGTGACATAGTGAAAGTCAGGCTTTGGTGGGCAGTGTGAAAAGGGGTTTCTGATACTACCTCGGGAGGTGGAAAATTTCTGGGTTAACTTCCTTCCTTTCAAACAAAACTGCAACTCAAGGGGAAATGGCCAGCTTTGATTTGGCAGCGGCGTACAAAATAGTAGTCGGAAAGTGACAATTGCTTAAAACACAACTGGGTGGGACGAGCGTTACCCCTGTCCCGATGTTGTTCCACCGTGATACTCGGATACTACTTCCGAGGAAACTTGCGGGTCCACTTCAACCTCTGTCAACTATTTCAGGCGCTTAATTGCACTGAAAAAAATGACATTCTCAAAACAAGTAAACAAATATTAAAATCAAGAAACAAAAATCTGGACAGGATTAAAATAAGGTATTGTATATTTAAACATCTTTTTTTGTCTTGCTTAAAAATTTAATTCATTTTAATAAAGTCAAAACTGTCTTAAAATAAGTACAGTAAGATGTTTTCACCAGAAGTAAGATAAATTCACAAGGTAAGATTTTGTCTTTGCGCTGTATGCTCTGTAAGTTCTTGGGACCTGGTTCCTTGTTAGTGGCTGTGTTCGACTGGGTTCCACTCTTTGTGTTCTAACCATTTTATTTATTTATTTTATTTATTTTCCCCCCCTCCCGTCAGAGTGGTGGTTCTGGAGAGCCGGCCCACAGACAACCCGACGGCGCTGAGCAACCTCTACATCCTGGCGGGTCACGAGAACAGTTACTGATCCACCAGGTGGAACCAGAGTAGCATTTAGTTTTGGGTTCTTTTGACAGAGGAGGAACTTTCTGTCGCCACACGTTCTGTTTTCGTTGACAGGCTGCTCAGCTCTTTGGACTCACAAGGAGCCGGTGAGGAACGTCCAAACGCAACAGAAGTTCACAAATAAGAACTTTTTTATATATATATGTATCCTGTACATTTTACATCCGCTTATTTGTGGGTATCATAAGTGCCATTAAAAGCTGGTGATTATCTTTTTGGGAGACTTTAAGCGCCCCGAGGCTGGCTCGGAGCATCTGCAGTCCGACTCGAGACACAAACACCTGAGCCACATGCGGGTTATTTAAGCAATATTTATTATTATCATTAATATTAACCTCTGGTATGTCGGACTACCTAATAACCAGCAGCCTTCCGAGCAGCTTTTGGGTGCTTCTTGCATTGTAACATAGTCACATCCATCCTTTTTACACCTTGAACGTAATGTACAAATGTGTGTTCCCCCCCCCCCTCTCCTTTTAATCTTTTATAGACATATAACGACTTATTTGCACCGTGTAAGCACTTTTGTACATTTTTCCTTGTTTTTGTAATTTAAAACCAGAACATGAGGGACGACGCACGCTTCTGTTGACATCTTTGCATTCCCTTTGCAAAATGTTTTAACCTATGCTGTTTTTTTTAATAAAAAAAAGAGCTGTTGTTAACATGGTCTGTGTGCGTGTGTTTGGATCTTGAAACCTGTCACAACAAAAAGAACCAATGTTTGAATCCTTTTACCAGGAAAGTGTCGCTGGGTGTGCTGGTTTTGTTGAATTTTTTTTATTTATTTATTTTATTTTATTTTTAAAGAAAAGAAAAAAAAAAGCTGTGGTCAACATGCTATTGTGTGTGGAGTGTTAAGGTGGACGTGAGTATTAGTTAACGTTAATTCCCCTGCTTAGACTGCCACGCTTCTGCCGATGCTCCCGGGCAGCACTAATTAGTCTCGGTGTGACAGAACCTTTTGGAATATTCACAAATGAACCTCGTCCAAACAGGAAGGTCCTACTACCAGGTCATAAAAGGTACAGTGTAGTTGATGAGTTTATTTGTTGTTTTGTCTCTAACTGCTTTTAAATGTGTTCATTGTTCCAGCTTTCAGGCAGACAAATCCACTGAGTCCCTTCTTTTCCCCTCCCTCGATGTTGCTATGGTGACTGGCTCATAGATCAGGACGATGTCAAGTTGGGTGTGTCAAGGGCGATGACGGGAAGGGCAGCGCCATCACCCCTTCAAAGTAAAAGACGAGGGGCTCCACTAGGCACAAGTAGACGTGACACAATGTACCCTTTGTCCCCACGACTATCGTCTTCATTTGACACATGGTAAATTTAAATAAAAAAATTTGGGTCACTTTTTAACATAGCATATACTGGATAGTCATATACGTTTGATGTGGTAAATAATGTAAATCTAGTTAAAGTTGTCACTTGAGCATTGTGGCATAATACTGGCATTGTCATCTTCATTTGGCACATTATAAATTAAAATCTAGTATACCGTGTAAAACTACTTTTAGTCTGTTTGATCAATCAAATCGAATTATAATCAAATCGAATTAAAATCTTACACTAATACCCATTTTTCCCTGGTCAATTTTCATTGAACATGGTACATTAGAATCGAGTATACACTGTAATACCCATCAATCTTTAGTTGACGTGGTGAATTCAAATCCGTTTATAAACTAATAACCCCTTGTCGATCCTCTTCATTTGACACATGGTAAATTCAAGTCAAGTTTACGCTGTAATACCACTTGTCCCCTGTTTGATCATATTCGTTTGACACATGGTAAATTAAAATGTGTGCCCAGTAATACCCATTTTCCCCTGGTCGATCATTTGACGTGGTAAATTAAGATCTAGTGAACACTAATAACCCTTGTCACCAGTCTTAATTTACCACGTAGGTGAAAATAAAGTTTACACTGTTAATAGCCCTACTCCTGTGGGTAGACCTCTTCATTTGGCATATGTTCAATTTGAATGCCGTGAACCTTGGAACACCCCTTGTCCCATGGTGGATCATTTTCATTGGACACAATTTAGACCCTGTCATTGCTGTCACTTTATTATTGTTCCATCAACTGTTTGTTTCCTGGACACTACTCTTCGCTTGATACGTGGTAAATAAAGTCAGTCTAGTTTTTAGTGCCATTTTAGTAGTAGTGGAGGCGCCAACAGTAATTCTCCAACTTGGAGCAATTTTAATGAATTTAAATGTGCAATGGCACTGTATTTTATTGTGAAGATGTGAGTGGATATTGGTCTTGTAAAGGTGTGTGCGCGTGTGTGTGTGTGATGTGAGTTGAGGGCTTTTTCCTCCAGACGTCACATCTGAGCCTCAGAGAGGAGGAAGCCTCTTGAGTTTCTCTCCGACAAAACATCTCAGGAGATTTTTTTTTTCTTCTTCATCACCTCCAAAAGTAAGGGGTCTTCATCATTATATTGTTTTGTAGGTGTTTGATTGAGTTATTTTGTTGGTGACTTTGTTTACCAGCGGTGCTGCTTGTTGGTTGACACCCTGAGATTGTTTTTTGCACCTCCTCAAGAGACATGTTTTAGTACTTGCAGTATTTCACTTTGATCATGTATTTTATGTAACCTGACTCTTAAATTTTACTACTTTTTTTTTTTTTTTTGTAATAATTTTGTAAAATTCCAACTTTTCTCATTTTTCAACCCTATTTGGGTAACAAAACTCATCCTCGTATTGAAAAAAAATAACTAAATTGCGACTTGTCTTGTCCTATTCCAACTTTATTTTCATGAAATTCCTCATTTCTTGTAATGTGACATCTTTAAGTGACTTTTCCAAGTAACATCACAACTTGTTACAATCGTACTTTCTGTAAAATTACATCTATTTTCTTGTAATGCTAAGTTTTTCTTCAGTCTGACTTTTTGCATTTGTGTAAATTTGAATTTTTTCATATTACAACTTAATTTTTTTTAATTCCAACTTTTTTCCAGTGATAGACAAGTTTTTTTTTTAAGTAAGCCTTTTTGCTTGTAATATTGCACCTTTATTTTCATAAAATTCCGATTTTTATTTTATTTTTTTTCAGTACTTTAACTATTTTCATAAATTTGCGACCTTCTCACGTAATATTCGATTTTTGTTTTTGTGTAATTACTTTTTGTCGTAATCTTCAACTTTATTGTTGTGAAATTACAACTTGTTTCACATGGTATTACATCTTGATTTGTAAAATTAGCATGGGTTTCTTGTAGTGTGACTTTTATTTGTTTTTTTTATAAATTGTTTACCTTTTCTCGTTGTTTACAGTTGAAACCTGATACTTACCTACACTAAAAAGATGTAAGGCTTTTTTTCCACCTCAGTCTGAGATCAAATCGGACTGAACTTTTCCTGTGATATGTCAATTAGGATTACCAAAATGATTTCTATTTGCTGAATGCCAGAATAATGACAATATTTTGTATTTTTTTTATTTTCATTACTTGCTTCAAAGTGAGAAATTTACATACAGTAAGATTACTATGTGGGTCACTGATGGTGTAGCGGTGGTACACTCGCCTGACTTTGGTGTGGGCAGCGTGGGTTCAGTTCCCACTCAGTGACGGTGTGTATGTGAGTGCGAATGGTTGTCCGTGTCTATATGTGCCCTGTGACTGACTGGCGACCAGTTCAGGGTGTAGTCTGCCTTTTGCCCGAAGTCAGCTGGGATATGCTCCGGCGCCCCGTGACCCTAACCAGGATAAGCAGTGTTGAAAATGAATGGAAGATTAATATGCCTTTAAATCATTTCGGAAAACCCAAATGGTGATGTAATTTTATTGGAAGCATCTAATAATCTTAACAACATTTGAGTTAATTGGAGACACACCTGTAGATGCATTTGAAGGCACACCTGAAACACACTGCTACTTTATGCAACATCGGAAACACAAAATAAATCAGCCAAGATATCAGGAAGAAAAGTGTGGACTTACACAGGCCTGGTTCATCCTTTGGTGTAATTTCCAGATGTCAGAAAGTGCCACGTTCATCCGTTTTTGGCTGTCTTTCAATCTGCCTTTGAAATAACGGGGGTGGCAGCATCATGTTGGGGGTGGTTTTGCCACAGGAGGGATTGGTGCACTTCACAAAATGGATGGCATCATGAGGAAAGAACACCTCAAGACCTCAGCCAGGAAGTTTAAGCTTGGATGCAAATGGGTCTTACAAACGGGCAACAACCCAAAGCATACTTCCAAACTGGTTACAAAGTGGCTTCAGGATAACAAAGTCAATGTTTTGGAGTGGCCATCGCAGAGCCCTGATCTCAATCCTATTGAAAATCTATGAGCAGACCTGAAAAGGCACGTGCGAGCAAGGTGGCCTACAAACTTGGCTCAGTTGCACCAGTTCTGTCAGGAGAATTGGACACAAATTGCAGCCTATTTTGAGAAGATTGTGGAAGGATATCCAAAACGTCAAACAGTTTAAAGGCAACGGTACCAAATACTAATGAAATGCATGTAAAATTCTCACTTTAAAGAAAGTCATGAAAAATTGTCTAAAAATAAAAAAATCCTCATTCTGGCTTTTAGCAAACAGAAATAATTTTGGTAATCCTAATTGGCCTAAAACAGGAAAATTTTCGTCCCATTTCATGTCAGACTGAGGGGGAAAAAGGTCTTTTTAAATAGTGTATGTAAATACCTGGTTTCAATTGTACTTTCTCCTAATATTTGTTTTTCAAAAATGTCACCTCACATAATATTCCAACTTTATTTTTTTGTAAAATCACAACTATTTTCGAGTACGACATTCACAAACGTGGGATTTTTTTTTTTGAATGACATTACAACTTGATTTTCATGACGAAAAAGTTTTGTTCCCCTTTCAAAAATATTCAAATTAGATTTTTGTAAATGTATGACTTTTGTAAATGTATGTATGACTTTTTTCCCCCACTGTATACAGTGTAGGTATACGTAATAAATTGTCTTCCTCTGTGTCCTAGCTTTCTTCCGTTTTTTTTATCCTGCTGATGCGTTGCGGCAAAGGATGGAAAAGTACGAGAAGATGGGCAAGATCGGCGAGGGTTCGTACGGCGTGGTCTTCAAATGTCGCAACAGAGACTCGGGGCAGATCGTCGCCATCAAGAAGTTCGCAGAGTCTGAGGACGACCCCACCATCAGGAAGATCGCGCTCAGGGAGATCAGGATGCTCAAGGTCAACCTAATTTTATTTCACAATCATCTTTTGGCATCACATTTTACATTTAACATCATGTCGCCAGGTACAATCCGGTGACATCTCGTGCGAAATTTCTAATCTTAAGTGGCTGATGTACCGAGAGAGAGATTTTCGGCTAGGAAAACGGGAAACAAAATCTAATTAGCTTTTTTTTTTTAATAATATTTTTAAAGTCTTATTATTAGATGTTAATTACTCAAGAAAGTAGATGGAAGACATCCAAATGATGCCAAGTTTTGACGGGTTGTAAAATGTGTTATTTGGCAGTATTTTAGTAACATGAGCTTGGTAGATTCCTAAATGGATGATGCTGAGTAGCGTATTTGAAAAGAAAATGACTTAAATCGCAAGTATAAAGGAAAACAAATCCAAATGATCACTATGAAACTGCAAAGTTTTGTGTTTTTGTTGGCAGTATTAGTATTTTGAGTCATTAATCATAGTTTCATTAAAAAGCGAATTCACTTCAAATTGGAATTATTTAATAAATTGGAAATATTGAGATAAATTGAATAACTATTGAAATCTCTAAAATAAAAGTGCAATTTCTGACTTTTATTGCCAGTCTTTTCGTAATGGTATATTGCGGAATAAAAAATGACCACTAGCTTAAAATATAAAGCACTGCATTTGAAATTGAAATATTTGATACATTGGAAATATTGAAAGAAAAGTCTAAATTACGGAAATGAAAGTAAATGTTTTTACAAATTATTTTAGTGGTAATCAGTGAATTAATTTATAATCGTAATAAGAAGACTATGAATAATAGGGATCATTATTATTAGCTTAATTAAAAAGAAACCCTTTTCACAGCATCTTGGTAAAGCATACGTTGTTTATTAAATACTAATATACTTTATATGATTGTATCATGAATTTAAAATACTGTACATTCGAGTGCAATGCAAGCGTGACTTCCAATCACAGTTAAGCTCTCCAATTTGAAGCCATGCCCGCTCGCCGCCGCCGCCGCCGCCTCGTATTGAGTCAAAGTATCAGCCGCTCTGCTTAATTAGTCATGCGGTGGCGGGTGGGAGTGGCAGCTCATAAATACGACAGGACCCGGGACGGGTGGGGGCGGTTGCCGGGGGCGACACCAGATTTATGTCCGCCTATTAACACTTTGGATTTAGTGGTAGGAAGGTGAATGTCTTACTACTGGACTCTCACTCACTCACTCCACTCTGTGTGCGCGTGCGCAGCAACTGAAACATGGCAACCTGGTGAATCTTATCGAAGTGTTTCGCCGCAAGAGGAAACTTCACCTGGTGTTCGAGTACTGCGACCACACGGTGCTCCACGAGCTGGACCGACATCCCCGAGGGTGAGCGTCGCGCACCCCACGCCCGACCAAGCCACACTTTACTTTTCCTGATGTCATCAGATGGCGACACAAGACCATTTCCTTTACTATAAATTGCGACCATTTTTCACACAGCAGTCCAATTTTATTTTCGTATAAACGTCAACATTTGTTTTCTCATATTACAAATTGATCTAAATACAATTCAGACTCTTATGTTATTTTCATATAATTGCATTTTTCTGGTTATATTAAAAGTTTATTTTAGTATAATTTCAATCATTTTTCTCGGAATTTTACAACTTTCTTCTTGTAGAAATCCAGTTTTTCTTATTATATTTTCGTATAATTGTGATCATTCTTTTCTCGTAATATTCCAAGTTTGTCAACAGGTTTTCTGATGATATAACAATTTATTTTCATAGAATATTCTTCACGTCATTTTGAAATATTTTACTTTGTAATCATAAGACAACTTCCATCCATCCATTTTCTTTCTTTTTTCTATTGCAACCATTTTTCTCTTGATATTCCAATATTAAAACTTAGTTTTTGTATTGTTTAAAAAATAATAATAATAATTGTCGCAATATTACAAGTTTATCCTCTTAAAATTCAGGGTTTTTTTTCTTTAATTTTCGTACCATGGCGATTATTTTTCGTGTGATGTCCCAAGACAGCAGCACGGCGGTGCGGCGCTGTGTACATTGGATTATCTCCCCGTGACATACTGTATGTTTCCCAACTTTGTGTTGCCAGTCTCCGGGGAAACTAACCCGCCCCACCGAGAATGTTTGCAGCGACGCTCCCTGCCACCTTTTTGGGACTTTTTGTTATGAATCGTGAGTCACGTGGTAGGCGTTTCTGTGGTGACGATGAAAGATGGCGGCCCATGAGCCAACACAGCTGCGTGTGGAGGGTGGCAGTAAATCGATATTGTTCGGTAAACATGGCGGCGGAGGCATCACAGCGTCTCACAGCAATCCCAACTCCTAACGACTGTGAGCGGGATATTGTAGCTCTCTGATTGGGCGCTGTGATCTTCTGGCAGTCATCGCTTTTCTGCCACTTTATTTACGAAAACAAAGAGAGAATGAGAACTACTCAAATATAGCATGATAATAAAATGAAATTTTGACTGCAATACATTTTTTTACGAGAATGAAACAAAAAAATTTGAATAAGTTCCAATAGATTGTTACAAAAATAAAAGGAACAAATATTTTTACTAAAATAACATAACCTGAATTTAATATTTTACTAAAATTAAACTACACAAAAACATGTTTTTTCTAAAATATTTTAATTAGATTAACATACAAAAATAAATATAATACATTTCTACCAAAATAAAATAAAGAAATAAGTCAATTATTACCAATATTCTTTTCTAAAATAAAATACCAAAATATTTTTTTACTGAAATAAAAAATATTGCTAAACCATATTGTTCTATAATTTAAGAAACTGTTTGAAATATAAAAACAAAACAAATATACGTAAAATAATATGACTGCTATAGAATACCTGTATTTAAACAGGGGTGTGTAGAATTAATATTATTTTTTATATCCACTGGACTTTCACACCCTATTATAAGTGTCCGGAATCAACCATTCACATTCAAACGCAGTATGTTAAACGGGAGTCAACACATTCCTGGAACCATTTGAAGTGCCCGGGATTTACCCGAAATGAAGTTCAGCTGTTCTCGTAGGCTTTTCCTGACATTTTGGGGGGATTTTGTGCTAACACTGACTGCAATTTGGAACTGTTTTCCCTCCAACTTGACTCCATTCTGAACACAGCCACATATGCAGTTATAATAGGCTATGCCCACATTGTTTATTTTTACTTCCACTCTCAAAGATTATTATTATTTTTTTTAAATTGAGTTAAACAGGTCTTCGACCACATTTATGGTGAAAAACATTGTGAAATTATCTTGGTCTCTTATTTATTTTTTTTAATATCACAAAAATCTGGCACTTGAACACGGGGTGTGTAGACTTTTGATATCGACTTGTACTAAGACTTGAGCACAGCACCGTACGACTGGTGACGCTTAAAGTGTTTGTTGTTGTTGTTGTTGTTGTTGTGTGCAGCGTTCCTGAGCATTTGGTGAAGAGCATCACGTGGCAGACGCTTCAGGCTGTCAACTTTTGCCACAAACACAACGTAAGCGCAGCCCGCTTTCACACGTCCTCTTCCTCCTCCTGCCGCTCTCCTCCTTTGTTTCCTCTCCTTTTTAACAAGCATTCCTTTTCCCCCGGCGGCACAAAACACGCCGCCCGCTGACCCCCGGGCGCCCCCCTGCTGCTTCCACGGCAGTGTATCCACAGAGACGTGAAGCCCGAGAACATTCTCATCACCAAACAGCACGTCATCAAACTCTGTGACTTCGGCTTCGCCAGGATTCTCAGTGAGCACGGAGATGAAAAATGGACGCCGCTGTCGTTTCGCTCTCATGCAGGCGCAGGCAAAATACACCGCCCCGCCAGCTCAATTTTTTAAAAGTCTGGCCTGGAATATTTGTTGTATTATATTGACCAGATATGTCCCAAAACTGTTTAAATAAAATAGATTTTTTTTTTCTTTCTTCATTATCTCTTTAAATAATTGGTTTGTTGAAAATAAACTATTTATAGAACGTTTTGTACAATTAACAATTTTATACATGCACTTAACAATTATTTTATTCCAAATATTTGATTTAAAAAAATAATTAAAAATCTACTGCAAATGTTTGCACATTAAACATTTATCACACACATTCCACAATAAGGTAAAGAAAAAAATTAATTTATTTTTTGTCTTTATTTAATGAACTGATTGATTGTAATTAATAAAATAAAAAAATGTAAAACTGGCAATTTCACATTTCCTCATGTGAATTTTAATTATAAATAATAAAGTTACAATTTTATTAACAATAAATATTTTACATACTTTTTTTCGTTCATTTAGTTATTTGTTATATTGTGAATTATAAAATTTAAAAAAATAACAATTTCACATCCACATTTAAAAATTTTTTTGAATACCTATTTTTATTAAAAGTCACTTTTGCATTATTATTTTGTTTCACTTTATATTTTCTTTTCTTTTTAAGCGGGGCCGTGTGACTACTACACGGACTACGTGGCGACGCGCTGGTACCGCGCCCCAGAGCTGCTGGTGGGAGACACGCAGTACGGACCCCCCGTGGACTTGTGGGCCGTCGGTTGCGTCTTTGCCGAGCTCCTCTCTGGCGCCCCCCTGTGGCCCGGCAAGTCCGACATGGACCAGCTCTACCTGATCCGCAAGACCCTCGGTCAGCTGCGCTGCAATATCACTTTCCAAAGGGGGGCCCCTGGATACTGGGGGGGGATCATAAAAATGTTACATAAAAAAATATTTTGTCATAGGTATATTCACTAATTATTAAAGTATATGTTTTACTCAAATGAAATGAATGCAATTTTAAAACTAAAATTAAATGAAAATTCTTTTTTACTAAAATAAATACTTTTAAAAAACATTTGTACTCAAATATTTTCTTAGGTACAGCAAAATATCAATAAAAATGTATGTCTTAAATAAATTTGTGTAAATCTAATAATTTCCTGAAATAAACAATCTTACAAAATATAATTTATTCAAATACAATTGTTTACAAGTTCTTTACTAAAACTAAATGAAAATATTTCAAAATATTTTGACTGACCTAAAATTACTTGCAAAATACATTTTAACCAAATTAAAGAAAAATATTTAAAAAATATAGTAAAATAACATACTGTAAAAAAAACTAAATACAAATATATTTTCACTATAACCTGTAAATCTAATAATTTGCTTGAAATAAAGAATACTAAAATATATTTTCAATCAAGACAAAGAATAGTAAAAGTTTTTAATTAAAATATATGTACTATATACTATACTACAGTACTATATAATTTAAAATGTATTACAAAAATACAAACATTCTTTAATAAATTAAAAACATTCACTAAAATAACATACCAAATAATCTTTTTTACTAAAACAAAAATAAAACAACTCAGTTGTTTTTCTGAAATAGACACATTGAAAAAGGATAAACACATTGTTCCATGAAAATAAAATACAAATGCGACATTTTTTTTTTTAAATAAAATCCCAAATATGAATCAAATGTAATCTTTTCCCCCTTGATGAAAAGATCTTTTTTTTTTTCTTAATGTGTAATATATCTTAATATGTTGCAGGAGATCTGATCTCTCGCCACCAGCAAGTTTTCAGCACCAATCAATTCTTCCACGGCCTCTCCATTCCTGAACCTCAAGAGATGGTCAGAGCCACACAAAATCTCATCTCATCGGATTGTGCACGTGTACCTAATAAAGTGTCCAGTGAGAGGTTAAGACATACTGTACTTTATTTTTGCCCTTGCTTTTTTTTTTTTTTTTTGTCTCCCTGTTAGGAACCTTTGGAGCTGAAATATCCAAACCTCTCCCACCAAACGCTCAGTCTCATGAAGGTAATGACAGCATTAGCACGAAATGGATGGATTTGATTGTTTGATTTAATTTCTTTTTGGTATGTATTTGACATACTTTTGTATCATTTATGTATTTTTAATTAAAACCAAAAATATAGGTGTTCACATTGTATTATTTTTTTTATTTAATTGTTTTTAAATATTTGATTTTCTCTAAAAACCTAGTTGAATATAATTTAAAAGACCCTGTAAAGAGAATTCAGAGGTTTGCTTCGAGTGAGCCGACTTGAGTTTTTCGAGATACGAGACAGAAAACAAACAAACAAAAAAAGAGGCTCCAAGCTGTTTATTGCCATTTTAAGTTTAAGTTTATCGTGACCATGTCGAAGTGTCCTTGAGCAAGATAGTAAACCCCCAGTTGCTCCTGATGCTTCGTCATCAATGGGTGAATGAGGAGACAAGTGTTAAAGTGCTTTGAGTACCTTGAAGGAAGAAAAGCGCAATACAAATGGAAGCCCATTTTACCCAAACGTAATAATCCTACTAGTGATTATCGTTAATGTTGTCGTCAGGCTTGTCTTCATATGAACCCGAGCGAGCGTCTTCCGTGCGAGCAGCTGCTGCACCATCCTTACTTTGACAGCCTGAGACACAAGAACCACCAGCCCAACGCTAAACAGGCCATCATGGTGCACGATCGCCACGGCAACAGGAGGACCCGCGTGCCGCGCAAACATCTACCCGCCGGGGTGAGTCGTGCGCTTCACGAAAAGGAAAAAAAGAAATACTGCTAACATACTATATATTTGACCACAATTTTTTTTCAAAAATATTACTCAAATCAAATGTTATTCATTTGTATTAAAACATTTCAAATATTACTGAAATCCAATACTGTACTTTGACACTAATAAAATAAAAATGACAAATATTTTTGTACTAAAATAAAATGTTAGTGAAATGAGGTTTTTTTTTTTTTTTTTTTTAACAGATTACATTTTAAATGACTTAAATGACTTTAAATGATACACGTTTTTGTTACTCAAATAAAATATTGTACTTAAAATTACTTTATAACTAAAACCAAATGTTATGCATAATACAGTATGAAATGAGAAATATTGCAAAAAATAATTTTACTTTTGTCAATACAATTTTTTGTTTTTGTTTTTTTAAGAGGTCAGTATAGTGCAGCAGCAATAACTACCATTGGGTCAATTAGGTTCTTAGCAGATAAATAAACCTTACTGAGTATGTACAACTGATACATTTGGTAAATCACCAAATTCCTCGAGGGTACAAAGGACATGACTGGAAAGTAACACAAGCCACAGTCAGAGTTTTATGAAGTAAATTCACAAATATCAACCTTAGCTCGTCACACAGCTAATGATTCTATATATTTTTTTTCAATAATTCTAATTCAATAAAATAAAAAATACTACAACAAAACGTTTAAATAAAATAAAAATTACAAAAGGATTTTTACTAAGCTATACTTTTTTTTTTTTTTTTACCAAAGACAAAACCTCAATCTTCTTTTACTAATATAAATTAAACAAATGTTACTAAAACATTTGTCACAGAAAATATTTGACTTAAAATAAAAATGACAAAAATGTTTTTTACTAAAAGAAATAACAAAAATATAACTTCTCACCAAAATAAAACATTTTACTAAAACAATTGTTTTACTAAGAAATTACTATTTTACTTTTTTCCAAAGAAATACAACTACAAAACTGAAATCTAACGTTTAAATGTTTTACTCAAATAAATATACTGTAGAAATATCATGTAAATGTATTCTTAAGCAATAGGAATATCAAGCCTTGACATTATGTCCAACATTACGACCTCTCCTGCAATATTTCTTAATGAGCATATGAACTGCTGACGTTGATGCTGTTATCGCTTGTGGTGTGTCAGTGTTTGCCTCAGCTGACGGGCAGCAGCATCTTCCCTGTTCTGGACACCAAGAAGTACTACCACAACCTCAGCAAGTTCAACTATCACCTGCCCAACATCTAAAAACTACAAACATCTACAGGTGCATCAGCAAGACTCAGGAAGTGAAGCATGTGCTGGAGCTTAGTGACTGACACTTGTCTGTATCTTTTCATCATCATATTATTCTTATTTTCAAGCATTAGCTAGCTAGATGATAGAGGACAAGGAGCAACGTGACGCTCCGCTCGTAAATGACATGGAAGGTTTTGCCAAATCTTCTGTACCGCAAGTCAAGTAGGACATCACTTTTTTTCTTCAATGATATTTATTGACATCAGCACGACAATATTAATAATAAGTCGTGATGATTCTCACGTTGGTGCTACGGACGTTGCAGCAGTCTCGTTGTAGAAATGCTAAATTAATCGTCAAAATTTGAGTGCCCCGTTTAAAGGCTCCTTTTATGTGTCCGTTAGCTTCGAATCAAATGTTTCAGTACCACAAGGAACCTGTGGCGGAGGGGCAGTGTTGAGACCGGAAATTGTTGACCTAACACAGTGGTGCCTTGAGATACAAGTTTAAAACATTTAGTGACCATGCTCGTAACGCAAAACAATCACATCTCAAATTATCTTTTCCCATTGAAATGAATGGAAATGCCATTAATCTGTTCCATCCTTCCTTCCCCAAAAAACAACACAGGGGTAGGGACCAGGCGAAGATCTGCAAATAATTGACGCCTACTACTGTAGCAACAATATCATTTTAAAAAATACCAATGTACATACTAAAAAAAATGTTTTTCTTTGTCTGTGTAGATTGTCAGTCATCCAGGTCACAGTAATCCGCAAAGATAGAAACGTGGCAACTGGACACTGTTGAATGTTTTTATTTTTCTTCCCCTGAAATCATTTAAAAATGACTTAAGCAATTATGCTATTAGGCTAACGAAAGAGTGGCTTTACCATCCCAGCTGACTTTGGGTGAGAGGCGGGCCACACCCTGGACTGATCTCTGGCCAATCACAGAGCACATTTCGAAAACCAACCATTCACACGGTCACACCTAAGTACAATTTAGAGTCTTCAACGAAGCTATAATGCATGCTTTTGGATGATTGTTTATTCAACCTGACAAACAGATACACGAAGCAGCTAAATATCAATCCATCGCCAGAATGACAAACAAGCTGTGGACCTAAAATAGCGCCCTGGAAGCACACAGGCATGGTTTGCGGGTGAGCATAAAGAGGAGCCCTGGTTGTGTAAAGTTAACAGGACCAATGTTGACTAGAAATAAATTGTCAACAGTATAAAGTGCTTTGTTGTTGTTTGTTTTTTAGTTAAGGTCCAGGTGGATATCAAGGCGCGGGAGTGCCGTCTTTAAACGTTCCACCGTGTTCTCTTTGTCTTTGATACCGGGCAGGTCACTGAGGAACAGGTACTCTAGATTCCTGCATGCGGGGGGGGGGGGGGGGACAGAAAACAAAAGCATTTTAAAAGCTGTCTTTTTCTTCCTAAATTTCCAGGAACTACTACTTCTTGATACTTGTAATTCCTTGAACTAAAAGCTCCGGTCGGACATGTTCAGCGCTGCAAAGATCACTCCAAAGCTTAAGAATATATCACGTTGAAGTATAATATATCATACTAGTCAAATAATGCTTTGCTTTACTGAAATGCATGTTTTTAAAGTTTTTTTCACAAACTATTTTTGATTAAAATATTTTTTTTATATACCAAAATACATTTACTGTAATACAATAAAATACTAAAATACGTTTTGTACTAAAACTATTAAATATTTTTACAAAAATTACGTACTAAAATAGATTTTTACCGTTTTTTTTTAAATTACTAAACTCATTTTTAATACTAAAGAAATACAATAAACATTTTACTAAATACCATACTTGTTTTAAAATTATAGCTAATTGTAGTTGTCAAATTAAGTTAATTGTATTTATATTGTTTGATACAAATTAATAAAATAATAAATTTTTATGCAAATAATAATTACTAAAATAAAAGAGAGAGACCAGCCTGAGTTTGTGCAGAGCGACGAGGCCCTTGTCCGTGACGTTCCCACACGACACCACCTCCATCATGAAGACGCTGCGCTGCAGGTTCTCCAGCGAGCTGAGTCGCTCCAAGCACGTGTCCTCGATGTACGTGCACTTGTTGAGCTTAACCTCCTCCACGTACTGCAAACCTTCTGCACAAACACAACACAATGGCGTGAGGGAGCGGCTCTCCGGTGGGCGGACGCCAAATGTTAAATACAGTGTTGCCCCCGCTATATCGCGCTTCACCTCCCGCCGTTGCCGACTCATCTTCCGAGAATGTCGCCAAAGTCGGTTCTGTTTGTTGCTAAATTACGTTGGCATTGCGGAATTACTTAGAAAGTTGGTTCTCAAACACCAAGTCAAACTTCAAAAAATACTTTCCAAGTAACACCATCATGACCAACATTAAAATGATTGTAAGCCACTGTAACATTATGCCCAGTTTAAACCTCAAAACTTCGCCTATAGAAAATGTTAAACTAAACTGATTCAATTGAAATGTATCGCAAATAAGTTTAAATGTGTTTACAGCGTGTGGGAGAGGTAAAACGGGAAAACAAATTTATATATTCTATATTGTGGATTTTGGGTCTGAAATGTAACCCCCCCCCCCCCCCGCGATAAACGGGGTTTCAACCGTAAGAGCATTTCCCAAACCGAGATGGTCGAAGCCTCGGTACATGATACAGGAGTCTGTGGCGTCGATGGCTTGGATCTTGAAGCGTCCCAGAGGTCCGGTGGGTAGCGCGTTGTAGTCTCCGTGCCAGCGATCCAAACCCAGGAAGCGCACCTTGGCACCGCACCTCAGCAACCACTCGGACGCCGCCCGGTCGGGACCCACAGCCTTGATGCGCTCGTAGTCCACCCTGGAAACAACAACCATCACAGACAGCTGCAAGTTTAATCATTGCTTAGCTTGGGTTTTAAAACCTGATCTTATCAAAATATACACAAAATTCAGAAAATATGATTCGTAATACCAAACCACATTTTAATTAGAAATATATTAAATATATAACCGTTTTTGTATTTTTTCTTACAATGGCCAAGTGCCTTAAATCATTTCGCACAATTTTTTATAAGCACGCAAGCTTGAACACATTCAACAGCCAGAACATGACACTTTTGATTGACACGTTCAGAGAGTTATTCATACTTATACCTAATTTGAGCCTCTTCTGGAGATGGAAAAAGAACACAGACACGTTAACATAAATACAGTATATGAATGATTACAAATATAAGTACTTATTGAAAACAGCATTGAGCCAGCCCCAGAAGTGTCTCCGGCTACTCTCTCTCTGCTTTATAGCAGACTGCACCGCCTTCACTAACAGCCTCATCTGCAATACAAATACATTTAATACAGTTTAAAACTTCATATTTATGCTGCTGAATTTCCATTAAAAAAACTTAAAATGGTCCAACTTTTGTGACCTACCATTTAAGCTGAGCGGGTTTGTTTATATGTCAACCGCGGCCATGTTGTAAGTACGTTAACGCCGTAGTGACGTCACTGAAAGCGAGCTTTCCCATTGGCTGCCATTCGGATGAGGAGGTCTCGCGGGAGTTGGGGCGGTTTTTGTGTTTCATGGGGCCACTGGCAGCCATGAAGGGGAGGAAGAAAGTGACAAGAGAAGGCGGGACGCTCACTGGAAACACTTTTAGCTTTGTCCTTTTCTTTCTTTTTTTTTTTGGGTGTACAATGTGAAAAATGATCCTCTGACGAGTAGTTGCCATGTTTCGGGTCGTGGGCACGAGAGCCGCTTTAAAGGCTGCTAGCGCTAAGTTGCTACATGACACCTGCACAAGACACATACACAGGTAAGAAGAAAAAACAATTTCCACTGTAATTTAGTCCCTTTTCTGTTTTCATGCTTCTTTGTTTTCAGTTGCACACATTTGACTGGTGTACAATTACGACGTACTTCCCCTAATGAGCAACTTTTTATCAACTTGTTTTCCCTGTCAAGGGCATTTTGCAACAAGTAGAGCATATAACTTAGATTCCTCGGGGGGGGGGAGGTTATTCGACAATGTATGTATATATATATATATATATATATTATATATATTATTGCCTTGATGCGCCTTTAATAGAAAGCGAAGAATGCATGCATGTGTTTCACATTACTTGTTTGTGCAGACTCTTGGGGCAGGACGGTTATGTAATAGCACCCCCTGACTACAGTAGTGTACTGTGTTATGTGTTTAAACTCAACGTGGACAAACAAGTTTTCAGATTCAGAAAATTTTATTAGCAGGCGATTTAATTTGAAAAATGTACAGGCACATCGCAATAAATTAGAATGGTGTCAAAATCTTAATTTAGGTAGTTCAAAATGTGAAACTCTATAGATTAAGATGCACTACACACTGATTATTTTTTTTTAATATGTATAATTTTTATGGTTATAGCTTACAGCAAATGAAAACCCACAATTCACCATCTCTATAAACTAGAATATTACCTAGCAAACCATCAAGAAACAATGAAAATGATTTTTAATGTATAAAGAAGGCATTAATTTCCCTTCTAAAAAGTATTTTCCCAAATGTTTAATAGAGCTATATGATGTATGTGAACTGAAATAAGTGAACTTTTCTACCATATTCTAATTTATTGAGATGTACCTATATATAGAAATGTAGTAAATAATTTTTGTACATATTACTATATTGTATTTCCAAACTACTTAATTCAATTGTATTTTTTTAAATATTTTTTTTCCCCAAAAAATTGTATTTGATTAAACTTTTTATTTCGAACAAGGAGTAAAAAAAAAAAAAAAAAAAGTGAAAAACAATATTAATTTGGTCAGTGGCTTTTTTTCCACTGCTTTTCATTGTGGGACTTCCTGTGGAGGATTCCAAAGCACAATAGTGTGCCCTTACAAGCACACATTTAACCCTTATGTACTGTTACTTTTGCATGTACACACGCACACTTAATATGTTCCGGGTCACTTTTGGCCTGGGACGAGAAAATCCTCATCATAATTGTCAATCTCAAATTATGAACCACCGAGCTTTTCAAAATCTATTAATAGCCTGTCTGAAATGGGTGATTGTTCCTTAATCAATGTTTTCGCTATAGGGAAACTGTATTTTTTTTTTTTAATGTTCATCACAACTCATTTTTGGATAGAAACGTCTATCTAAGAAAGTCAGCATGAAGACGCAGGCGAGGGGATGAGCAGCAAACGTCAAGTGTTGCCAGTGGAAAAAACAAAACAAAAAAAACTGGTATGAGGTATGATATAAGCGCAGGAAGTTTCAAGAGTGTTGGACCCTGGACAAATTTGTATTTGGACTCCATGGCATGAACCCTCTGTGCTTGATTTGCAAACCAAACCCACGCCTGTTTCAAAGGAAGCAACTTGGAAGACCAGACAGGACCAGGGTGCACACATTTTGTGGCGCTTGTACAAAAGAATGACATTTTAAAATCTTTTCCTTTTTGTATATTTTGGCTCACTTTAGGAAATATCATCAAATTCCAGGATATAAAAATGACATTTAGTTTTTTGTTTTTATTGCTACCAAATGTCAAAATGTCAAATTTGACCCGAAAAGTATGTAAGGGTTAAATGAGCATTTGGTTGCACGATGTTCCCCCTCTGTTCATTTCAAAGGTCGTCACCGTGTCATCGTTTTTGCGCACAGCGGGACGTTGAACTTCTTTGTCAACATGCATGCTTCCGAACGTGTACGTACATAAGGATAGTTATTAATAATTAGGGATGTCCCAATCCAACTTTTGCCCTTACGAGCAGATACCAATATTGCAGCCTTGAGTTTTGACCGATATCGGTCCGATCAGATTTCACCGATACTCATACACAATTTACTTATTTTGTAGTATGGAATGTTGGAAAAGGCTCGATATTAATCAAACAGAGAATAATAATCAGCAACACTTGGTCTGAGAAAAAACGGACCCATTTATTATTGACCAATGGGTTACAGAGAGTAACTGCTGTACACGTCTTGACCTCTGATGGGCAGTGTGGTGCAAGCAATGAGATACACACTTGCAGTAACAAAGAAAGTAGAAGAAGTCCTGGTTGAAGAATATATGCCAGAGAGTATTGTTATATTGCCTGTTTGTGTGTGTTTATAAAGCGTTTGTGCACCAATATTCATTAATTTAAGAGATATGTGTCGCAAGTTCGATCCTAATTTTCATTCTCTCTTCAGTGGTGTTTTCCATTCATTCTGTGTTAGCTTTGAGTTTGCGATTTTTGGGAACAAAAACGAAGAAAGAAAGTGTGCGATGCATGTGAACATTCAATAGGTGTTATTCTACGGTTATCTCTGTTTAGTTTTACAGTGAACCTCAACTGGAGTGCCAATAAACTACTTTTAAGAAAGCAACTTTCACTATTACTGGTTGCTACTATGTTAGCACCTTAGCAACCTGTTGTTGTGATCACGTGGGCTCACATGCCATCCGGGCACTGCTGGATAGAAGTGCTGTAATTGACCATGGGAATATACTGCTTGCATATGAGTGATAATATCGGAGATATTAGATCCAGTCTGATCCGATCCTTTTTTTTTTTTTTTTTTTTTTTGGCTAACATCGGACCGATTTCCGATCTCAAAGATCGGATCGGGACACCCCTATTAATAATTGAGACTAATCAGTGTGTGGTCTTCTAGTACCTGCGATGTGGCCGTGGTGGGCGCCGGCATCGTGGGCTTGGCCACCGCCCGAGAGCTCTTCCTGCGACACCCCGCCCTCACCTTCACTCTGCTGGAGAAGGAGAAAGAGCTCTGTAAGAGAAAACCTCTGGCTTTGAATTCTTGGAAAAAGAAAATATATATATGAAATGTTGGAAGGTAATTTTTGTTCATTTTTATTTGGCGTGGTTGGGGCGGGTGGTGGGGGTTGACACAACACAAGGGAGGTTTTTTTTTTGGATCCAATTTAAATATGAATTCAATTAATTAATTAAACTGGTGTTAATTTACTAATTAGTTTTAATAACTTAGCCAAAGTTAAATTGAAAACAAATGACAAAAGTGGGCTATAGTAAAAAAAATAAAAATAAATTTAAATCGAAATGGGAATAAATTAATTTAGAGAGTTTGACTTGCGTTCCCAAATTAAAAACGAAAAATCAATTCAATAAATTGTTAAAAATGGAAGTTAATTTAGAGGAATCTATTCAATTTCAAACATGAAATTTAGAAGGTACCCAATTAATTAATTTAAATTGGAATTAATTAATTTTGTTTTAATTTCTTGGGAATTCTCAAATTTGAAGAAAGAAATAGAATTTATAATTGAATAATTAAGTGATTTTACCAAATGTTATTCTTTTGACAGAATGCATTTTTAAAAGTCAATAAAACCCCTAATTGAAATGGCTGTAAATTAATTTAGGGCAATTTATTAAATGAATTGAAATTAAATTCTACTAACTTAATTTATTACATTTTCCATTGGTCTATCAGTTTATGTATACATTTTCTTCATCTATTTACTTGTTCATGCTTCGAGCAGTGCTGATGACGTTCTTTCTTTTTTTTTTTTTTTTTTTTCTCTTCCTCTTTTCCAGCCATGCACCAGAGCGGCCACAACAGCGGCGTGATCCACAGCGGCATATACTACACGCCGGGCTCGCTCAAGGCTCGGCTGTGCGTGCGAGGAGCGGCGCTGGCCTACGACTACTGCGACAAGAAAGGACTGCCCTACAAGAAGTGTGGAAAGGTTTTTGTGAACTCGATTAACCTTTACACCAAGTAACACCCCCCAAAAAAAAATATTACGTCACTCTCCAAGTACCACCATCATCATGACGAACTTTAAAATACAGCGTAGTAGTGCTCATCAAAAGCAAGAGGTTTTATTCCCTAAAAAGTATATTATTGCAAGTTACTGTAACATTATGCATAGTTTGAACATAATACCGCACTTCAATAAAGGAAAACAGCACTTAAATATTAATTGTATGGAAGTGTAAAAACAAAAGTTCTTAAAGATAAAATGCAACTGTATTGAGCTGAAAAGTTAAAGTCAACTGAACTGTTGTCGGGCAGTGATTCTTTTGCATACCAGACTTTGAAAATCACTGCATTACGCCAACAGGGTTAGCTATTCCACTCCTTTCCCTTCATCAACTATTTGACTGTCTGTGCATCATGTGTGCTTGCTTGTGTTTTGTTCCAGCTCATTGTGGCAGTGGAACAGGAGGAAATCCCTCGTCTCAAAGCGTTATACGAGCGAGGGCTGAAGAACAACGTGCCAGGACTCAGCATCGTGGACGCCAAAGGAATCAGAGAGCGAGAGCCGTACTGCAGGGTAAGTGTTAGGTTTGATTATTTGAGGGAGATGTTTCTTTAGTCTCAAATTGTTGGTTGCTTCATGGAGGCGTTTATTATTCTTGAGTTGACGATTGCTAAAGGGAAGCGTTTTCCTTAAGTTGATGATCATTTGCAGAGGAGTTTGTCTTGCGTTGATTTTTTTTTTTTTTTTTTTTTTTTTTTGGAGGGAGGTGTTTATTTGTCTTATGGTGGTGATTGCTTGAGGGAGGCATTTATTTGTCTTAAATTAATGGTTGCCAGAGAGAGGTATTTTTGTCCTAAGTTGATTTCTTGAGGGAAGTGTTGTCTTAAGTTGATGGTTGCTTTAGGGAATTATTCTTTTTTTTTTTTTTTTTTTTAGTAGATGATTGCTTGAGGGAGGAATTTATTTGTATTAAGTTGATGCTATTTGAGGGTGGCATGTTGGTCTTATGTTGCTAATTGCTTGAGGGATGCATATGTCTTGAATAGATTATTTGAGGTAGGTGCTTATTTGTCTTTAGTTTATGGTTCCTTGAGGGACGCGTTTATTTGACTTTGGAGATGTTTTCTCGAGGGATGGCTTTCTTTGTCATAAATTGATGATTGTTTAAGGAGATGTTTGTCTTACGTTCATGATTACGTTAAGGAGGGATTTATTTGTCTTTAATTCACTTGACTTAAATTGATGGTGGCTTGAGGGAGGAGTTTGTCTTGATTACGTGAGTGATCCATTTAATTATTTGAGGAAGTTGTTGATTTGTGTCACTTTGGCCATCGGTTGAGGGAGGGAAGATTATTTGTCTTAGGTTGATGGTTGCTTGATGGAGGCAATATTTGCTTAAGTGGGGTGTTTATTTTTTCTAAATTTAAGATTATTTGAAAGAAGTATTTATTTGTCTTACATTCATGGTTGCTTGAGGGAGCACTTTGTCTCAACGATTATTTGAGTGAGGCATTAAATTGTCTTAAATTGATGTTTGCTTGAGTAGGGTAATATTTGCTGAAGTGAGTTATTTCTTTTTTTTAAATTCATGATTAATTGAGAGGGGCCTTTATTTGTCTTGATGGTAGCTTGAGTCGTTTATTTTTCTTCAGTTGATTGCTCGACGGAGGAGGCCTCAAGTTAAGTTACTTAGCGTGATGAAGACGTGCCTCTCTCGTTCAGGGAGTCATGGCGCTGAACTCCCCAAACACGGGCATCGTGGACTGGCGGCAGGTGGCGCTGCAGTACGGCAAAGACTTTGAGGAGGCTGGCGGCAAGGTGGTCACGCAGTACGAAGTCAGTGACATCGCCATGGTCACCGAGAGCCCCGCAGGGGGCACTGAAGGTAAGAAGAAGCATAGATAGTAAAGTAGCTACGACATGCTCCAACACACTAAGCTAGTGGGGGCAAATTGTCAGCGCACAAAAACTGTGGACGGCATGAAAACCAAAATAACAAAAACGTTGTTGCTGGCGTATCTGCTCTTCTAGTCATACTGTATATGTGAGAAGCGTCTACACATGCCTACTGATGATGTCATGTCTTTTTCAGGACTCAAATATCCAATTGCCATCAAAGACAAGAAGGTGAGAGGCACAAGTATTCACAGCGCTTTATCCCCCCACCCCCACACCATTTTCCTATGTTACAGCTTTATTCCAAATTTGATTTATTTTTTCCTCAAAATTCTACACACAGCCCATAATGACTATGAAAAAAGCTTTTTGGAAATGTTTGCAAATTTGTTGAAAAAACAAAACTAAGACATAACGTACATAAGTGTTCACAACCTTCGCTTAATAATTGTTAATGCACCTTCTTCAAGTCTTTTTTGAATATGATGCCACAAGCTTGGCACACCTATTTTTGGGCAGTTATGCCCATTACCCATCCAGAAAGTAAAGACACAAGAATCAGCAGCACAGTGTGCACTGAATGAGAGAGTGTGGCAAAAACCTTTATTCTTTTTAATTTTCTTTAAATGTCATTACTATATCTTTTTGTGAAGTGTGATATAGAGTGCTATTTTCTTCACATTTGGGAGGGGGGGCTAGAATGGATAAATGGCATTTGCATTAATTTCAATGGGGAAAGATGATTCGAGATACCGTACTAGGGTGTTGTGGGACAACCATGGTCACGAAATGAATGAAAGGCAAAATTCAGATTTCTTGTTTTTTTTTAATTTATTTTAGTAAACATGCAAAAATGTAAAAAAAAAAAAAAACATTCACATTGTCATTATGGGGTGTTGCCTTTAGAATTTTTTTTGTTGGGGGAGGGGGATTATTTATGAATAAGACTAACATAAAATGTACTAAAAGTGAAGCATTGTGAATACTTTGCGGATGCACGGTTTGGGGTCCCTCAGGGCAATGAGGTGCGCTGCCGCTACGTGCTGACCTGCGGGGGGCTCTACTCGGACCGCCTGTCGCAGATCTCCGGGTGCAGCCGGGAGCCTCGCATCGTCCCTTTCCGAGGCGACTATCTGGTCCTCAAGCCGGAGAAACACTACCTGGTCAAAGGCAACATTTATCCCGTAAGCCAGGGGTGTCCAACTCATTTTTGTCTCGGGCCGCAGTGTAGTTATGATTTCCCTCAAAGGGCCGTTAGAACAGTGAAATGTTTAATCACCAAATCATATTATTACCATTACACAACAAATTGAGGGATAACTAGTTTTGAAATCAGAAGACAGGGATAATAGTTCAAATATTGTTTAAGTTACTGTAGAAGAAGGGTTTGGCAACAGAAAATGCAATATCTCAACATTATTGTTTATTATTATGACAATTTGGAATTTGGGTACAGATTTTAGCAAAAATCACGGAAGTTGACGAGCATGATTCGCTTTCGCGGGCCACATAAAATGATGTGGCGGGCCGCATCTGGCCCCCGGGCCTTGTGTTTGACACCTATGCCGTAAGCCATAACCCTTTTCTTGTTTTTTTTTTTTCCCCCCTTCCTTTAACGTTACATAATAACATGTTTTATGACCACATGTTTTTCATCATCGGTCAGAGTAGAATTCCAAACTTGTCCCGCCCCATGTGGGGGGGGGGGGGGGGGAAAAAAGACAGACTGCATACTTTCTGTATCGCCTCTTACTGGCAGGAGGAATTCTGGGAATTGTTTTATCAGTCTGTGTGTTTAGGATTTCCAAGCAGGGCATCTGTAAGTCATTTAGAACGGAGAAAATAATCAAATAAAATTGGGCTCAGCAACATTTCAGGCGGATTCAGAGGAGGCTATTTAACAGTTACACTGGATACTAGGAAACGGTGAAAGGAATAAATTACATTTGTAATTTGACACAGTTTCTCTGACAAAGAAATACAATTTTAAAAAGGATTGATTTATATATGTATTCATTACAAGTCATTGTATAAATTAATTTGTATGCAAACAAAACCCTTGTCTAGGCAGATTGAGAAGCTGTCAAACCAGTTTAAAGGAGTTTATTTTTGTTATTAGAAAATCCCTTTGTTTTATTGTAAATTTTAGAAATGATTTTATTTTAAGAAAAAAAGCATATATATATTTTTTTTAATAAAACATTTTATTTCAGCTCAATGGATTCCATTGTTGATACTGTGTGTTTCCCAGGTGCCAGACCCTCGCTTCCCCTTCCTGGGCGTCCACTTCACGCCGCGCATGGACGGCAGCATCTGGCTGGGACCCAACGCCGTGCTGGCCTTCAAGAGGGAAGGATACAAGATCTACGACGTCAACGTGAGAGACATGGCCGACGCGCTCGCCTTCAGGTCAGCCCCATTAGAACCCCGAACATTACGTCCGCCTGTGCAATCCAATGTGATCCAGTACAAGAGCTGGCGCAAAAATTCATTAAAACACCAAAACAATTATAAAAGAGAAAGCACAACTCAGCTTTTTTTTTTTTTTTTTTTTTTTATTAGATTAGATTCAATTATATTGTCATGACACGTCACAAGTACAGGGCAACGAAATGCAAGATTGCATCTAACCAGAAGTGCATAAGTAGTAATTAAATAGCTTAAACGGCACAGTCTGTACAGTGTGTGCTGTAAGGCATGAGATGATGTATAAATAAAAGGCTACATGAGTGTCTATTTCTGCAAGTATGTACAGGGCTATGAACAGACTGGGTATGGTCATGACTAATATAGTATGACAGCTACACACTGTGCTGTGTGTACAGTGAACAATAAAACTATAATTGCACGTACTGCAGGAGAAAACAAGAGACTGATTACAGCGTTGCCCAACAATTGTGGTTCATCTTTCGCAACTGCACCGCATTGTTTTGTTTTTGTTTTTTTTCAGTCACCGATGCAATCTTCAGACGGTTATTAAACTCTGGAAGAACAGTAAAGCACATAAACACGATGAGCACACTCAACGCAGGAGCTGCTGTCGGCCACAGCTCACGCACACGCAGTCCAATACAAACTGGCCGTTGTCACATGGCATCCCACCGGGCCCCGCCTCTTAAAGGCGCACACTAACACTTTAATATGTATTTTCCATACATTTTATGCTTGCAATTTTTTTATGTGCGTTCAAATACGTTCACAATGTCTTTGAAAGATGTGGTTTGATAATAATAAATCCATAAATCCTGTATTTTCACCCATTGCGAGTGGGTCTGGAACGTATAATACGGTTCTTGTGCTTGCGAGTGTATATTGTTATGAACGTGCCATTTAAATTGAAGATATTAGCGAGTTTCACGTGTGCTGTGCTGTGTCAGAGGGCTTCAGAAGCTGGTGTTGAGGAACATCTCTTACGGCATCGGCGAGATGTACCGAGGCATCTTCATCGGGGCGCAGGTCAAGCTCCTGCAAAAGTACATTCCCGATCTGTCTCGCGGTGACGTGCTCAGGTAAATTTAGCCTGCCATATCTTATTGTTACAGACACTCCCCTACTCAGATTTGTCTGTTTGTGTGTACATGCAAGCATGTGTTTGTGTGTGTGTGGAAAGAGAACTTTGAAATTGAAATCGAGACAAAATGGTAAGCAAGAGTATAGAAAGAGAAAAGAAAGCGAGAACAGAAAGAATCGAAAACAACAGACTAGAAACCAAGAGACAATAGCAACAGAATCGAAAGTGAGAATCAAAAGCGAGAAAGGAAAGAGAGACCAGAAAGCGAGAGAATAGAGAAAAAGCAAGTGGAGAGAATAGAAAGCAAGAGAATAGCAAAGAAAGAAAAAGTGAAAAGTAAATCGAAAGTGAGTGAGAATAGATTGAGACAATAGAAAGTGAGAGGGAATGGAAAGAGAAGACGAGACTTGCCAGCAAGAGAGAATCGAGAGAGAGGCAATCCAAATGGAATAGAAAGCAAGAGACTAGAAAGGAAGAGAAAATAGAGAGAGAAAACAAGAAAATTGAAAGAGAGAGAATAGAAAGCAAGTGAATAGAAAGAGGGAGAATAGAAAACAGAATAAAGACTATAAACCAAAAATAGACGAGATGAAAGGAAGAGATAGTAGAAAGAGCATAGAGACAGAATGGAAAGAGAGAGACTAGAAAGCAAGAGACTGAATACAAAGAAAGAGAATAGGAGAAAGAATTGATAGAAAGAAAAAAGGAATAGAAATGTATACTGTATATTAAAAAGCGGCAAAATAACAAATGGACGTATGAACAGTAAGTAACTTGTATGCGTTGAATGATTATTATCAGCTGGTGATGTTCATCTTAATCCGTCGCGGTCACGGCATCATTGGGGTCCCGCGCAGGGGTCCGGCCGGGGTGCGAGCGCAGGCGCTGGACCGCGACGGCAACCTGGTGGACGACTTCGTGTTCGACGGCGGCACGGGCGACCTGGGCAGCCGTGTGCTGCACGTGCGCAACGCTCCCTCGCCCGCCGCCACCTCCTCGCTCGCCATCGCAGAAATGGTCGCCGACGAGGTGGAGGGCCGCTTTGCGCTCTGATCGCGAGCGTATTAAGATCCTCGAGTTTGACACCTGTGATTTCGAGTCATCTCTGAATCTTGTTTTCGGAGCGGTCGGACGCTTTCCTATGTGGCAGCAAGTGCAATTTCCTCTTCTACGGTTATCATCATGCTTCACAGGTAGTCCTAGAAAAATCTAAACACGCACACACAAAAAAAAGCCAAAGAAAAAACAAAACATTTGTAAAGAGTTAACCCTTAGGTCCGCGGGTATGCTGGAGTCGATCCCAGCTGACTTTGAGCGGGTGGCGTGAAACACCCTGGACTCCTCACCAGCCAGTCCCGCAGCGCACATAGACAAAAGAAGAATTCACATTCTCGCCTGCGGACCATTTTGAGTCTTTCATGAAGCTAACGTACATTTTTGGGGATGCGGGAGTACCCGGAGAAAAGCCACTCGACGATGTCCAGTCATTTAAAAGAAAGATGCAGTCGTCACTTCTATGTCCTTTTTAAAATGAAGTCAAACTTGTCGAACGCACACACGCTGTACAGAATGAGTTTTATTTGAATGAAAAGCATTATTTTTTAGAGGTGAGAGGTGGATTTTCACTGCGGCTCTGTTTTGTGGAATGCTTAATCGATCTATTTTTAACGCGATTTAATGAAACTGGTTGGGATGATTTTTAGTCCTCGACGTGACTCAGGGGGCCCTCCCTCGGAGCGAAAAATATATTTGTCGTCAATCTACAGTGACGCTTTCTGTTTTTCTTTCTCTTCTTCATAATGACTGCCAAGTGTCACGTAACTGCAGCGTCACGTGCCACTCAGGAAGTTGCCATATGTCATATTTACACACACTCAAGTCATCATGTTTTTGACCGATGACTGTTACTGTCTTTTTATACAATAAAGATGCATTTTTCAATGGGAAAAGTTGTACATCTGACTTGTTTTTTAAATAGATTTTTGTTAGTTCACTTGCACAGCTCTAAAAAGCAGTCCACATTCCTCTTCTATTTTTAATTATCAAGTATGGTTATATTTTCACTTTGGGAATAACATTGTTTGTCCGCTAGGGGGCGTGCGAGCACTTAACAGGCTGAATGAATAGCAACTAAATAGAGGTATAGTACATTTGTACAGTTCATGGTTCAGCCCATCTATCAAAGGTAGTTATTTTTTATTTTTTTGTAATTGTCAATTTTAATGTACAGTATATCATTGGAAATTGTAATAGAAATATATCATTTTTTTTAAATTATGTTCTGCCATTTTAACATTTTTATTTATAATATACCATGTATTTCACACTTAAAGTAATTTAATGATTTTCAAAGGCGCTAGATCTAAGTTATTTTTTTTAATTACATTTCATGGGGATGGAAGAACAAAAATTGCAATATAGTATTTTTTTAAATGTCTTATGTAATGTTGCTAAAAGTGAAAGTAGCATGGAGATACATTTCTAATTCATTTGCCATATCATTAATAAACCATGCATGACTTGTATATAAACAAATTGTGGGGAAAAAAAAGTCAGACTTGTTTTTCATTTTGACACTTGATATTTTACCAATACTATATATTTTTTACTATCTTTGTTGAAAAAAGTCTCAGGTAAGCAACGTCATTATAAGTGAAAGTTTTTTTTTTTTTTTTTTTTTTGCAATTGTAAAACTACGTTTTTAATATGCAACTACATTATGCATGTGCATGACAATGAAGATTATTCTGAAACTTAAGAACACATTATTGTGTTGTAAAAAGTGAGCCTTGTTTTGCCTGTTTTAATATTTTAACAATATATGTTTTTGTCTTGGCTATCTAATGTGTAGAAAGTACATTATGGTATGTCATTTGGATGGATGGATTTCATTAATAAGTCAGGAATGACGTACTCTGAGTGTCTAATTGAAGTTTCAACAATAATATATATTATGAGCCATTTCATTAATAAGCCATGTATGACTTGCACGTAAGCAAGACATTGGTATTGTGAAAGTTAAATCTTGTTGCTATGCCTGTCTAATTGATATTTTAACAAAATAGCATATTTCTAAGTCATTATAAGTGAAGTATGTAGAATTAAATTTTTTAGCGTTGGGTGAAAACTTCCTATGTCCAAATTTGTTCAATTTTCCTTTATTGTTGCACAAATCTATACAGTACTATTGGTCACTTCCCATTTGCGTCTGTTTTTTTTTTTTTTTTTTTTTTTTTACAAATTATTGACCAATCTAAAGTGTTGAAAATCGCGTGCTCTCTATGAAGTTGCAAAATTAAGGTTAATGACTCAACAAATGTCATTTTTTCCTTAAAAGTTATGGTTTTGGAGATGTGAGAATTTTGAGCATCCAATTTAATTAATAAGCCATGTATAACTTGTGTGTATATATAACAACAACTTGTTATTGTGGGTGTGTAATTGTGCAAGAAAAGTTATTAAAAGTGGGTAGAAACACATTTGTAGTATGACCTTTCATTAATAAGCCATGTATGACTTGCGTGTAAATAACACATTGATAAGGTGGTGAAAAAAAGTCAGCCTTTTGTTGTTTTTTTTTGCTTGTCTAATTGATATTTTAACAGTTAAGTCGTTAATGGTGTTTGGAAATACATTTGCATGATGTCATTTCATTAATAAGCCATGTATGACTTGTGTGTAAATAACACACAGGTGTTGTGGAAAGAGATGTCAGCTTTGTTTTTGTTGTTTTGGCCTGTCGAATAAATATGAAGGACATGGACAGGCAGGGAGGGAGCGGAGTTTCTCCCGATGAACATCTTGTCCGACTTCCCAAAGCGAACCAAAAAACATCCCGGCTGACTAGCTGCGCCTCCTCCTCCTGTGCCGCTGCGCTCACAGAAGACGTGCCCCCGGCGGGACTTGACTGTGGCCTCGCCGCCGCCGCCGAGTCGCCGGACTTTTTATTCGTGTTGGGACTACTGCTATACTACTACTTTTTTTAAACGGCGGATTTTTAACGCTCCCGAGCGAGAGAAGATGTCGGCGTGTGACGCCGGAGAAAGTGTGCCTTGTTCGTCGGAGGCCAGCGGCGGCTTAGCTCCGCGGAGCTAACGTGCTAACGTCACAGGTGTCTTGTAAGGCGGCGAATAACCAAACGTATTTCAATTTTTTTGGGGGGGTGGTCGATATCGGGGTTCTTCGCCCCCAATGCCACCACTTCATCCAAGTCGACGTGCCTGTAATAGTTTTCAGTCGGCGAGAGTGTCGCATAGCCATCTTGTTGTTAGCTGTTAGCATCCGAGTTAGCCGCCGTGCAGTGTTTACACCGAACGGTGGGCTAGCCCCCTCGTTAGCCACCGAAGCTAACGAGTGGACCCCGGAGCTCCATGTGCTTAATTCCGCATGTAGCTTGCTTTTCGCCGCCTAAAAAAAAAAGCCTTGCCCAGCTTGGTTCGTATATAAGTATACAGTATAAGCCAGCTGGTCGAGTTGGACAGACGGACTCTTTGAGCCGTGCCCGCCGCCCTGGACTGACCGACCCACCCACCCACAAAAGGGGGCTAACTATCCGACGGCGCCGATGCTGACAGTTCGGGCCGGAGCACGGCAACGCCAAGAGCCGCCGCCACCGTCGCAGCAGCAGCAGCAGCAGCAGCAACCGCGATGCAGCCCCAGCAGATCTACGACTTTTCCAGTGACGACAACAGTCACAAGTGGAGAGGCCTCTTCGTGCAAGCCCTACGCAAGGTAAAGAGCAACAACTCTGAAAAACGAACTCTACCCCCCGCAACAGCTCTTCTCGCTTTCATTCCACCAAACTTTTGCCACCAAAGCAAACACTTGCACTCACTTTTGGGGATCTCTCCCCCCCGGTGCTTAATGTCAGCAATTTATGCAATCAACTTCTTTATTTCACCCACGTTCACAAAGATGTGAATTTCAAGGTATCGGGCACTCGTGAAGCCAACTGGTAGTTAGGGCAAAACAATCTGACATCGGGTAAGTCCTCCTTGCCAGTAGTTGGCGCTACACTGCGTTGGTTTGACACATCGGCGAATCATGTGCAACAGAAAAAAGCAGGGCGTTTGTTCATAATTATCTGTCGTGTTAATCGAAATTTTATGTATAAAAAGTATTACTCGTACAGGTAGCGGTCTCGAAAAAGTGGTGACGATCATCCTTAATCCTTGATCATGTAGATGTGTCAGTACGCCACCGAGTGTCACAAAAAGTATACAGCGGAGCCTCGCATGTTTGCGGTTAGGCATTCACAGATTCACCTAAAAGCTCACCTATTTGCTGTTTTTGAGTTATTGACCGATACCGAGCCCAGTCCAATTTTTATGATGCAAAAGAAATGAGACTGAATAAATCATTTCAAAACTTTTGTGCAAAACGTACACACTGTTTGGATAAATATGCACACCCTCAAAGTAAAGAAGACGGGAGATTGTTGTCACATGTACTAAACTGCTAATACTCACCAGAAATTTCTGCAGTTCCTTCAATGTTGTGTCCGCCTCTTGACAGCCTCCTTGTTTTCATCTCGTCTTTCCATCAGTTTTGGTGGGATGTCCAGAGGATGACTCTTCACTGTGTTAATGCCATTGAAATTGTTTTGTAGCCTTCTTCTAACTGCTGATACCTTTTGAACAATGAAATCCCTCTGACGCTGTGGAAGCGCTCTGCACCTTGTGCTGTAATGTGCAACTCCAGAAATGTGAGGAAAGCCTACTAGAACAGCTGAACTTTATTTGGGGTGACTCAGAGGCACCTGAAATGGTGGCAGGTGTGCACTGACTCCCATTTAACATGATTTTGGTGATGATTCTGAACACAGACACATACCGAGTTAGGAAGTTGTTTATTTTTACTTCCCCTCTCAAAAAAGATGTCCCCCCCCCCCCATTGAGTCGACAGATTGCAGGTCACATTAATGGTGGCAAATGTTTTTAAATGATTTATCTTGCTCTCATGTTTTGGTAACACAAAAACCTGGCCTTGGAACAGTTCTTAGACTTTTTATATCCACTGTATATGTCGCATTGTCCATTGAGAAAGCCCAACATGGTTCCCACGGGCGTACTGTAAATGAAACTTCCTGAAGGGGAAGTCATTTTAATTTGAATGTCCTTGCTCAGCGGATTACAACTTCCTTTTTGGCCAATATTGTCATCATCATCACCACCAGCAGCAGCAGCATCGTTGTCATTATCATCTTTTCTCCCGCATGCCTTTCCTCTTTTGTCTTGATCTCCTCGTCGCAGTCAGCACCAAGTTGTCATTGTCCACCTGTGTCTTTCGGTGACGCCTCTGTTTGGGATGAGCTATTTATTAGGCGAGTGACCTCCCCAAATAAATAAATGTCATTACAATAACAACTATTACGGCGCAAAAGTAAAGGTATATGTATATTGTCACTGTCCCATGAAAATCCTGTCTGTCCACTTGAGGAGAATTCTACTTAATTGAATTTTTAATTTGTCGATTTTAATGTAGGTTTTACATTTATTAGTATTGTATTTTAAATTTAAATAATTTAAATAAAAGGGGGGGGAATACTAATTGTGTTGCTTGCTTTCTTGGAATGGATCGATTTATTTATTTTTTTATTTATTATTATTTTTTTTAATGACAAGCCACACAGCAACCAGTCTATAACATCGAAACCAACATTGGTATTGATACCAGTTTAGTTTCAGTTTCTCCCCTGTATGAATTGCTGCAGTTTATCGGTTTCGGCCATACTGTTCCTGAATTTCCTTTATACCGGATCTATACCGAATATTGAGGTATCGTACAGCGCGAGGGATTGAGCTCCTTTTTAATCAGGTGCCCGGCCAGCGAGCGTGAGGTGTCGCATCATGGCAACATCCAAAGCTGCCGCGTCGGCCGTCTGAGACAAACGAAGTGAGAGTGAGAGCAGGCAATGTGGCTGTCGCTTTGTCTCAACTTGTTACGCAAGCGCCACAGGCAAAGTGTGTCAAACAGAGAGAGACGCAAGAGATGTTTGTTATGCTTTTGACCTTTTCAGACGCCTTCTGTTTTTTGTTTTGTTTTTAAACAAAGATTTTAGCTTAGTTAGTCCACATCCACACAAACAGCTATTTATTACGCATTATTTTTAGCTCACAGGGAGCCATTGTTACCTCAAATCAATGTAACCTTTTTACACAACACTTGCGCAGCATAAGCTAGTGGTGTGCAATACTACAAGATTTGGTATCAAGCTGAGGTCAGTTAAATACAGGGCCGGTATCGCCGATACCGATACTTTTTGAGAATTAAGGTGGTTGTATCATCCAACAATAAATCTGGGTTGAATGAATTTTTATCAACTTTTTTTGTTGTATTTTTTTTTCAATCTGCTCTGACATAAATACAGGGCCAGTATTTTGGAAACAGATATTTAATAATATGTCATCAAATTGCTGAATCTCAATTAATTTTCATCAGCAAGTGTTTTTTTTCTCTCTTGCTCTCTCTCTCTCTCTCTCTCTCTCCATATTGGTATCTGTCTGATGCCAAGTAAATACAGGCCACAGTGATACTTTTTGACAATTTAGGTGTCCCCAAATTCAATCTGAACTGAATTAACTTTAATGGCCTATGTATTTTTGAGTTTTCTTTTAACTATTGATCTGTTACCAAGTACAGGGCCAGTATCGCTGATATGATACATTTTGATAATGAAACTGGCTGCATCACCACATTACAAAATCAAAAGGCATTTTCTTGTTTTTGTTCTTTGGTTATTGATCGGGGTATCATTGTAAAAAAGGCGGCAGTGTTACCAATTTTGATACCTTTTTAATAATTAAAATAATTGCTAACTGAATGAATTTTCATGATTTCATTCATTTTGAGTTTTCTATATTTTCTACCGATCCAATATCAAGTAAATGCAGGGCCAGTGTCACTGATGCCAATACCTTTTAATAAATAAGGTGAATACATCATCAAATTGCCAAGTCTGAGCTGAATAAATTTTTCATGACCTATTTTTAAGTGTTTTGTCAGTTTTCCTTCGATTATCGATCCGATACCAAATAAATCCATGGCCAGTATTGCTGAGACCGATATAGGTAGTTTTGAATGATTAAGGTGAATCCAACATCAAAATGCCAATTCATTCCACTCGCTATTATGGATATTTAGATCAATCCGCCCACCATTGGCATAGACTAGTGAAGAAACAATTACATTTATCGTAAAAATGGCGGGCAGAGGTACGATTTTCTGGCTTTTCTGCAAACGACTTTCTTCAGGCTTCCCATGGGCTAAAATGGCGTTTAGTTCTTGTCGTACCACGTGCTGCCTTGACATGCCTCCTAATAGCTATTTTTATCCACTCTATTTGAATGGATTTAAAAATATATATAAACGTACAAATATGAATTTAATTAAAAAAAACAATTCATTTAAAATTAATAATTTAATGACTGCAAATTTGCGTCTAGCTTGTCACCAAAGATAGCGACCTGCAGCCGTGTCATTCAAACACACCGCGAGCCGCTGATGACGGCTTTTTCTGTCTTGATGATGGCGCGCGTGCTTGCGTGTCGTCCCGGCTATTCTGGACGGCGTCGGCTCGCGGTGGGCGCCATGTAAGAGGGTTCATTTAGCCTCTGACACGCCGCCATTAATGACAACTGTGCATTCCCGGTGTCTGCCCCTTTCGCTGGGATCAGGAGTCGTGTGTGCGCTTTCTTACCCCTTTGCCGTGTTGAGTTCAACGTTTAAAGCGCCGACTGGTCTGGTTTACAAGCCTGCAGTGCTGTAATTAACCCCCTTGACCACCATTTTCAAAAGCGTTATTGGGCAAATTATTAGAGAGGTACAGAGTTACAGAGAGATCCTCATGTCTCACCGACGGCCTTTTATCGACTACTGCGCAATGGCTGTATATTGATACTGTCGATATCATTTGCAAAGTGTTGTGATAGTGTTGTGTGATTTCCAGGGCTAAAAAGTTACTGGCATACAGGTTTCCAAGGTGAAAAAGTACAATTTTGAAGGGCATAAAAATGGAACGATTGGAGTCTCCGGAACATTTGTACGACCATCGGACAAATTGCTAAAGTGGTGGATCGGCCCCAGCAGTGATGTCGCACCGTTGACGCAGAGTTGCGACTGGGTTTCCCAATCTCTCTGCCCGATAGAAGCACATTTCTCGATGTTAGCGTTGGTTTTGAGCATTAGCATTCCGAGCCCACACATACAGATAGGACTTAAGTGACAGTGTTCTCACACAATTGTCACAGAGTCATGATCGTTTTTTACCAATTGCTACACTTAGCGTTGGTTGTTAGCATTAGCGTCCACAGAAGGAAGACATTTTCCCGTCTTGATTTGTTTGTACCAGCCTTTTGACACCCATAGGACTTACGTGACAGTTATCTTCCACCAGCGACACAGTTGCAACTGGATTTGCTGATCTCAGTGAAACGCAATTGAATGAAGAACACTTCTTTTATATTAGCTTTAGTTGTTGCTTGTTAGCATTAGCATCCATTTGATTTGACAGAACACTGACACCTACGGGACTTAAGTGGGACAGCGACAGTCAGAATGCACAGTGTGAGCGCTTCAGTCGTAGCCGAGTCACTCTCCTGTTGCGGGTCAAATGGACCTATTTGCAAGTTAAGGAAATGCATTTTAAAAGCATTAGTAAGGATCATTTTCATTTGAAACTTGCAATTAAATCATTAGGAATGGACTCAATAATGCGGTACAAAGTGGATTGGGATTTTGTTTCTCCTGTTTCTGATACTTTTGGATAATGAAACAGTCCCGAGTCACACTAACCCAGGAACATTATTGCTAGTCCAACCTTGATTGAACTTGTGCTGCGTCCCAAGACTTTTGTCCATATAGCATATGACATCACCGATGCTTCCAGGCTATGTAAGCGTCACCAGTGTTGTTGTTTTTGCGTTTCTGATGATGCGCGTCTTTGTCTTTGTGTGCCATGATGTCGTATGTGTGCGTGTGTGCCTTTTGTCTGCGAGTTGATCCCTGCCCTGTGCTTTCCCCAGACAAGCTGCTCGTAATGGCCGATGATGTCATGGCATGAATCACAAACAGTGACACATGCTCGGCTTTAATAACAAGCCCCCCCCCCCCCCCCCCCCCCCGCACACGCACACATTACACACTAGCTGCAACCTGAGCTCAATGTGGCCCCCGTATACGCAGCCTAGAGAATAATCAATTGAATTCGAAATATTAAGCCTGTATCAGCACTGCGCAGTCGCTATTGTACATCCGAGCATTTGTGCTCGTTAACTACAGTTTTAACTCAAGCCGGACCAATCTGGATTTTTTATTTTTTTAGGCTGATGCCGATTCAGATGTTTTGCAGAAACAAAAATTCATATAACCAAATAATCCCCCGATTCATTTGCATTATTTTTGTCCCTTAATTCTTACAACAACAAAGATATGAATTAAAGGCAGAACATTTGACTTGTTTTAGAATACTTAGTCCTTTAGTATTTATTGAGCTTTACAACAGAATAATTTTGAAGTTCAAAACCATACAAAATAAAAAACCATTAACTGATGATTTATTTATGATTTTAAATATATGACATACAGAGACAGAGAGTTCAACTGAAATGGGAGCCAATTTTAACACTAATAATGCATATACATATACATATACAGTATGTACGTACAGACATTATGGTCTTCATGGTCATGTGAGAGGATGGAGACTGATGTAATTCACACACAGAACTGTTCTGTAGCCATGCATGTCATTTATTTCCTGCCCATCCCTACTGAACAGCATTTACTGTTTCATGAGAAAGTAAGAATATATCTGCGTGTAATCTGCAAAACTCCAGCCGATTATGATTATTTTGAAAAGAGCTAATATCGGCCAATAAAACTAGCTCACCGATTAATCGCTCTTGTCTTTTTGGGTTTTTCGGAAAACGATACGAGGTTTGTGGAGCAGCCTACACAACTAACCATTTTGCAAATAAATAATCCAAAATCCACTTAAGTCCCAAAAGTGTCCGAGGCTAATACAAAGCAGTGCAGAGAACAGAAACAACAGGACATCCGTAAAACCTGTGATGTGGATTTAACCGATGCGGAGCAGTGTGGCGAGTTCAAAGACGGTCCAGTTTAGGGCTGCACGATTATGGCCAAAATGATCATCACTATTTTTTTTATCAATATTGTAATCGTGATTATTAATCACGATTCTTCCTCATGTTAGGGAAAACATCTGTATTTCTCTTGCATCACTTTTCAACAAATATGTAAACACATTATTATTTTTCATTTCATTATACATTTTTGTGTTTTAGTATTTATTTTAGTATGGTAGCTTAGTGTACCCTGCCTCTCGCCCAAAGATTGCAGGGATAGGCTCCAGCAGGCCCGCGACCGTAGTGAGGCTAAGCGGAACGGTAGATAAATGAATAAACTTTGTTGGTACTTATTTGTTGTATTTTTATTTATTTATTTGTCATTTATTATTTTTGTATCCTTGTTTTTGTATTTCTCAGTTTCGGGTTTTTGTTTTTTTAGTATTTTTATCGTTTTTTTCCCCATTATTTTGGTGACGAATTCGATCTAGATTAGATTAGAGATGACTAGCAGTAGAACAAGTTCAGTATTAAAGACAAAGCTCCTGCGTGCTCCTCTTCAAGTTTCACTGTCCTTTTATGCATATTGATTTAAATGAGTTTCATGTGCATTTTTCCACTATCTGGTGGTTGTTTGGGGCTAGCAGGGGCGGCGGTTGTTGATGACACGTGTTGCACGTGGGCCTCTGAAGCGGGCCAGCAATTCGGTGAATGAAGCGCAAGGGGGAAACCCCCATGGTTGTGCGCCTCCGTGACTCACCACGTTCAGCGTCCTGTGGAATTTGGTCAAGTGCTTGATCTCATAGCCTACTTCTGCTTTTAAATATATAGCCGTCTATATATATCATCTTGTGTGTGTTTCTGAGTAATGGTGTCTTATTTTGACCCAGTCTTGTGAGGATGCAGCCACACAAACACTAGTGACGTAGCAGTGGATTCTGATTTCCCACTTTGTCGGCTTAAAGTTCACGACACGAGCAAAAGGCAAGAGTTTTTTGTTTTGTTGTTGTTGTTTTTTTTTTCTTCATTTTGGATCATTTGGCATTCCTTTTTTTGGTTATCTGTCAATCTCACCCACGCCGACTCGATTGTCAGAGGGAACTTCCTGCACGCCGAAGCATCCCCAGTCATGTCGGAGCACAGGAATGCTCAGTGCTGATGACATTTTTTTATGTCTTAACGCTCGCATTCCTTCCTGCGGGGCCCGACTTCGGCCTTCCCGGTGGCCTACTTTGCTACTCCACCTAGTCGTTTCGTGTCCACCTTTCTCGTCCTCGAGGATCTCAACCGACTGCATTCCTGCCAGAAGGCTCGGCCCCATCGACGTCTCTTTTCGGACCGCGTCTGCACCTGAGGCCCCGCCCTCCCTTTATGGCTCAGTGTTGACGTTGAAAATAAGCTAATTGCGCCATTTTCTTTTTAAACCTACTCATATATACTTGTAAAATTGCGATACATACAGGTTTAGGAGTTTAATCCGTTCCGTGACCAAGCTCGTAATTCACTTCATTCAAACCAATGTGGGGCACCGACGACAACGCTAGCATATTAGCTGGGGCTGATTTCCCTGTTTTCCTATGTGTTCAGGTGCAGAAGCAGGTCCACCCCAACCTCCTGGCCAAGGAGGACGCCCTGCAGCACATCGAGGAGCTGATCCTGCAGCTGCTCAATATGCTATGTGTGGCGCAGCCTCGCTCCGTGCACGACGTGGAGGTAAAACGCTCGCCGCCGCACGCAGTTGGCTTTAATTGTAACGCATCAAGGTAACGTTCCCTCTCCCTGGGTGTCACCAGGAGCGAGTCCAGAAGACCTTCCCCCACCCGATAGACAAGTGGGCCATCGCCGACGCGCAGTCGGCCATCGAGAAGCGGAAGCGAAGGAATCCCTTACTTCTCCCCGTGGACAAGATACACCCGCTGCTAAAGGTCAGGAAAACCCCGCTTCGTTCATTCATGCAACATTCTTAAACCGCCCGCCGACTGACTCGCCATTCCCTCTTTCCCTGCAGGAGGTCTTGGGCTACAGAGTGGACTACCACGTGTCGCTGTACATCGTGGCCGTCCTCGAGTACATATCGGCGGACATTTTGAAGCTGGCGGGCAACTATGTGGGCAACATTCGGCACTACGAGATCAGCCAGCAGGACATCAAAGTTTCCATGTGTGCCGACAAGGTGAACCTCTTAAATCAGTTTTTAACATTCTAACTTGAACCTGACGATTAATTGATTTTATCGATTAATTCAAGTTTACGTGTCATGCATGACGACTTTTTTAAAGGGGGTGGGGGGGGGCTTTCGAAGTTGAATGTGTGTGTGCTGCTTACACCAGGACAACAAGGTAGGAAACAGATGAATATGAACATGCAGCACTTTATTTTTAATGTTTAAATCTTCAAATGATCACTTCGGCATCTTTCCTAGGAAATCACAATATCCCATGACTGGACAACTATTTTTAGAACAGGCCTGCGGGCTACTCTCGTACAGCCCAGTCAGTGTTGCCAACTTAGCGATTAAGTTGCTATATTTAGCGACTTTTTTCGAGACCCCTAGCAAATGTCATTGTTGTTTTCCTTTTTTTTTTTTGTTGTTGTTTTTTTTTTCCCCCATAAGCGAAAGGAAAAAATTAAGACATGAAAATGCTTTGGCGTTGCAGGTGCTGATGGACATGTTTGACCAGGAGGACGACATCGGCCTGATGTCGCAGAGCACGGACGAGCCCTCCGCGTCGGGGGAGCTTACGTACGACGACCTTGTGCGGCTGGAGATCGCCGAGGAGCGCCAGTACCTGCGCGAGCTGGACCTCATCATCAAAGTGTTCCGTCACCACTTCCTGTCCAACTCCAAAATCTTCACGCCGCGGGTAAGTGAGGCACACGAGCCGCCGGCACTACGCCGACGACATGGAGCCCTTTAAATACGGCTTACTAACAGTCAATTTTTCAAGCTTAGCGTAATTACGAACGCATTTATGCGAAATCCCACATAAGCGTATTGAAGGATTACACACTGCTCAGCAAATAAAACCCAAACAAGACTTCTCCAGCCATCTTTTACTGTATTGTGAAGGCGTGAATGGAAAGTTGGGCCCTCCGCTGTGGCTTTCGCATAGTTGCTCTTATTTGGGTAATTTGTGGCATGGCTCGGGTGGGGAGGTCCTCGCGGAATGTGCAGCATGTTATTATGTTGAGACGGGAACGGCATCTGCGAGAAAGGCAGTGCCAAAATAACGCCAATTACGTCTGTCCGCCCATCAGTGAAAAAATAATGCCGCTGCCTCTTCTGCTCGACTCCATGTTGTTTTTTTGGATATTCACCTCTTGCTTTTGCAGAATACAAATAAAAATGACATTTTACCAGAAGAAGCAAGACTGATTGATGATGCATTTTAAGAAGAAAAATTACAAATGTAATGAGATTAATGTCATTTTCTGAGAAAAGTCGGCCGAGCTAATTGAATTCTAAACTGGGTCAACAAAATAATCTCATAAATCAAGGTACCGCTCTATATGGGATTGGTTACACATGCAAGACTGTCAGACATACTCGCCACAAAGTTCGGTTTACAGTGTTCCCTCACTATATCACGGTTCACCTATTCCGGATTTTTTTTTTTCATTTTCATATCTTGCATAATGGAGAAGAATCACCTTTTATTTTCATGAACATGCATGCATGCACAAGAAATTTGTTCTCTGCATTTAACCCATCGGAGTGAACACATACACATGTTATTGGAACACACTGGAGCAGGGGGCAGCTGAAGCGCCCGGGGAGCATTTCGGGGTATCAGTGTCTTGCTCAAGGACACCACAGCCGTGAGTTCGGGGGATGTTGGCGGATGGTCCAGTCGGGGTCTTGAACCTAGGTACCCCACGGTGGCAGGCGATGATCTTAAACATTGGGCCACGGCTGCCCAATTTGCCATATCGCCGGTTTTTGAGAGTATGTTGTAATAGTTTTGTGGTAAAATAAATGCTCCCTAGCCTAAAATATTAAAACTAAAACTAAAAAAAACAAGAGAGAAATTTCATTGAAACTCATATTGCAAGGAATATAATTTACATCGTGTACAATACTCCTGTGTGTTATTGTATGTTTAAGAGTTTAAAATGTGTTTAAGAGTATAGAAAGTGTTTATAAGATTATGGTAGAGGTTAATGGAAAGTGGGAAAAATTAATAAGAGTCTGGGGAGGTTCAAACAGCATTAAAAAGGGATAAATAATCAGCTACGTGGTCGCTACTTCCTGGATTTCACCTATTGCCTAACCCTCCAATAAGAGAGGTAAAAATTATAGTGTAATTACTAATAATAGTAATTAATAACTAAATAATTGAATACATAGATAAACAATAATTAATAATGGATGACTATTTAATAAGTGTCAATGTTGTCACTGTTCTCTTTAAATTCTATAAAAGTAAAAAGCAATTTTGATTGACACTATGAGAGTTTTTGATTCCCTGACGTTTTGCCGCTCAGGATGTGGAGGTGATCTTCAGCAACATCTTGGACATCCACGAGCTGACGGTGAAGCTGCTCGGCCTCATCGAGGACGCCGTGGAGATGACGGCGGACGGCAGCCCTCACCCGCTGGTGGGCAGTTGCTTCGAGGACCTCGCCGAGGTGCGTCCGTCTTTCACACCGCGGTGGAATAAATACGTCCGTGTGTACGTCAGTATGCATGTTGTAACACAGTAGTCCGCACTGCTTGTGCAGGAACAAGCGTTTGACCCCTACGAGACGCTCTCCCAGGACATCTTGAGCAAAGACTTCCACGAGCACTTCAACAACCTGATGGCCCGACCCACCGCGGGCCTCTACTTCCAGGTACGACCAAGCGCACGTCGCGCCGTGATTTTACTGTAATTTCTCCATAGAAGATAATGGACAAGGAAATAATCCATAAAACCTGTATTAACTTTACAGCATTAAAGCGGATATATTACATCAATTTTACTTTTAAAGGGACCGAGCCTTCCTGCGAAAATCGCAGAATAATTGACGCACGCCCAAAAAGCTTTGTAATTTCCCATAGATGCCACAAGATGACGGCAAAGCACTTTTTTTTTATTAGAAAAATCTCTGGCTGAGTTTTTCAGTGTAAAATGGGGGATAGCTTCTCCCCCCCCCCAAAAAAAAATCAGCGAATAGCAAATAGATATGCAGGGGTTCACTGTACAGAAGTAGTTGGGTCTCCTTCCAACCCATCAAGTGTGAAATTATACAGTAGAACTTTGGTCAGCTGCCTATTTCTGAAAATGTGGAAAATTTACATAATACCGCCCACACACTGAGTTTCTCCGCCCGTGACCTGGCTGCTAATCTGGCCACAATCCGCCATTTTCAACTGAACCCCGCCAGACTACAGTAATCCTCTGCTATTCCTGGGGGGATAAGAGCAGTTGATCGTCCCCCCAAAAAATTATAATTGCCTATATTCATAATTCAAACTGTAAATACACCACAAACTATGATCCCAAAACACTTTAATATCATTTCTAACTCATGTTACAGCATTATCTGAAAGATAAATGTCTTACAGGAAGTTGTGTATGTCCCTGCTTCGCCTCAAAAAACAAAACAAAAAAAAAGCAATACCGAGACCTCCGTCGTTTGTTAGATTAAGCTTTGAAGACTCACTGTAACTTCCAGTACTAACTTAACACAACGTAACATAACTTCCTAAAAACCCACGATAAACTTTGCTTATTTTCAATGCGAGAGGTTACTGACTTCCTTTCAATCTGGTTTTACAGCTCACTCTGCGTGTTTTTCCAAAATAAACCGTTTAGGAAGCACTCCCCTCCTAAAAAAAAAATAATAAAAAAAAAACTCCCTGAAAAAGACAATAAAAATGTTTTTTGGACGGAGGTAAAAGTTAGGTCACTCAGTCTATTTGTTCCTGTGGTGCTTTGAAGCCAGGCCGGTCCGGGCCGCCTGGTGGAATTCCTCCCCGCGAGCATGTCACGACGTATTGGGCGTCCTGTGTACAGTTTATTCACCGCCGCCGCATTGTTTTATTTGGACATTCCTTGCAAAAATAGCCCTGAGTCGTGCTCGGAGGCTGCAGCCGGACGGATCCCGCGAGGCTTGACGGCAAAATGACACTCATCCACCTCTGATTCACAGGCGACCGTTTTATACGGTCACAACATGGAGACTCCTGTAATTCTCATTATGGGAGTGTCTAATGTGTTTTATCCTCACATTCTTGTACGTGAACAGCAGTTTTGTCAAGTAACACACGCGTAAAACAGGGCTAAAGAGAGCACAAAATGTGCACAGCACAACTTATACTATTTCATTTCTTTTTTTTTTTTCCATTCCGAAAATAGTCATATTTTCGTAACTGACCAGCATTTATGACATCCAAGTAAAACAGGACTGATACAATTTAAATAAATCAAATCAAATCAACTTCACACAAAACCACCATTGACGCAGGTTGTAAATGTAGCCACTATTTTTAATAATTATGAAAAAGGAAATGCCTTACTTACCCTCTCAAATTAAAGCTAAGCGTCTACACTTTAATCACATCTTGATGGCTTAAAGTTCAACTTGATTGTGGTGGTCTACTGAGGCAAAAATCATCAAAACTCTGTCATTGTCCAAATCCTCTGCATCCTCTAATTCTACACGTTTTTCGAAACAAACCTCAAAATGCTGCATGTTTGATGAAAACATCTTCTGTGTTTTTGGTTAGCGCTCCAACGCTTAACTTGGCGTTTAGCGTAGCTTAGCCTAAAGGGTGCATGTCTCTCTGTCGAGTGCACGTATTATCCACCACACACACTAAAATATAAGGAAAAAGAAGAGTAAATGGATGAAAATAAGGCATTTCCACTCTGCTTGGAAGACCTCCGACCAGAGAAGTTTGGAATTGTTGTCCCTTTGTGACACTCCACACGTGTCCAACCTTACATGGACCTTACCTGCTCAAATTTTCTAAGCGTACAATTGTCCAACATGCCTAAGATATTGCGGACAACAACGGGCTGTGGTCCAACCTAGAAGATTACGATGGGACTCATGGTCCATTTTAGGGACATCGGAGCTGCTATACAGATTGCCGTAAAGCCTTCGCTTCGAGCGTATTGATTGCCGAGCGTCAGGGGAAGACGAGATTTAAATGAATGCCGCCGTGGTCACTTCTTCTCCGGTTACTGCTTCTCCCCCCCCCCCCCCCCCCACACTCTCAGGTTTTGTGTCAGGCTTTTGAAAAATGTTAAATATACTGTACATCTTCTCAGTTTTGGTTGGGAATGACTCAGTATCAAGGGCACCCGCACATGAATGAAACATACGCAAGCGGGACAAGTCCAAACACGTCAACCATCTCCAGTTCAAGCTTCTTTGGAAGTTGTAAATATCAGGATGAGAGTAGACATGTTTGTGTTTGTTGGAGGGCGGGGAAAAAATAATTGTGTGTGTTGCCCTTAGTCCAGGGGTGGGCAATGTATAGCCTGAGGGCCTCACACAGTCCACTGCGTTCTTTAATCCGGTCCACCGTTAATTTCAAAATTACTCAGGCAATTATGCTATAAGGCTAACTATTATCAACAGTCCCAAAACATTATACAGTATCAGACATTTTTTCCCTATAACGGGAAATGTCTTCTTCATTTTACACACCACAGTAAAGAGTGTTGTTAACAACACTTCCAAATTTGAATGATTTAAAAAAAAAGTGTCTAAAATGAAGCTTCAAAATGGTGAAAAAAATGAAGCCTTTCTCTCAGCTCTCAAACGCTGCGGGCGTGTCCGCTGAATGCGTTGAAATCACCCCTCACGCTACAGGCAACCGTCAATCAAATGCCACGTTTACAGCCTGGGAAATTGGATGCTACTTCGTGAAGCATCTTTCTTATGCCTACATGTTAAATATGTTTATTGTTTTGTGTTTTTGTATTTTTGTGTCATTGCAGTCCGTAGCAGAAGGCTTCAAAGAGGCCGTCCAGTACGTCCTTCCACAGCTCATGATGGTGCCTGTGTACCACTGCATGCACTACTTTGAGCTCCTGCAGGTACACTTTGGAATATGCGACATTGGCACGTAGAGCAAGATGTGTGATGTTCTGTTTTCACCTCCGCCCGCCGTGCAGCAACTTCAGGAGCGCAGTGAAGATCAGGATGACCGGGAGTGTCTGAAACAGGCCATCACGGCGCTGCTCAACCTCCAGTGCAGCGTGGAGCGCATCTATGCCAAACAGCAGCCTCGACGAAAACCTGGGTATGTGCCTAATAAAAAAAAAAAACAATTAAAAACATGATCATTTTTTAGACGGATGGTGCGTGTGCCAATGAAGAAGCCTTACAGTTTTGGTGAGAATCAGGATAAAGGTGTGGATACAATCAGACCTTTGCCCCCATCTGCAATGCAATAGGACAATCTGGTCTGCCTGTTGCGTTCTTTCCGCTTTCACAACATGGTGAACTCGGTTGTCTTCAACTTCACCAATCTTGGGCAAAATGGGCCAAAGAAAAACCTGCCAAAACAGGAATTTGACTCATAAAAGTACTGTACAATGGTGCCTTCACTTTTCATGTGTCCGTGACTTTAGTCATAACTCAAAAGGCCTCTCAATCGTCTTTCCATATTGAAATGAATGGAAATGCCATTAATCTGTTCCAGCCACCCAAAAATCACCAACGTAAACTTTGTAACGTGTTTTTTTTTTTTTTTTTTAACTCATTCACTGCCAACCATTCCCAGAGAAGGAAACCCTGTATTGCCAGCTATTTTAAAGACAATTTCAGAATCAGAATTGTCTTTATTTGCAAAGTATGTCAAAAACACACAAGGAATTCGTCTCCGGTAGTTGGAGCCGCTCTAGTATGACAATAGACTGGCATTTTGACAATAAATACTTTTGAGACATAAAAACACACGATGGAGTCACTTAGCCTTGAGCAATATAATGGCAAGAGGGAAGAAGCTGTTGGAATGTCTGCTGGTTTCACTGATTTTTCAAGCCCCATAAAAGATTATGTACTGTGACTATGTAAACACCGAAACCACCAAAAGAACAAACTCTGTTCTTTCATATAGGGGAAAAAAAGTTTGTTTCTAGCTTATTTCCGTTTTTTAGTAATCAGCAGCCAAATATAGGCTAGTTTCACTGACGAAAGACTGAGAAAACGGCCTTTTTGTCAAAAGAGTTGCATCAAGCAGAAGAGTGACTTTGACATCAATATTTCTTGTTTAAAAAAATAAAAATAAAAACCTTGATCCCCAAAAATTCTTGAACAAGCAGAGATATACCACCAGTAAGCATTTTCTACAGAAAACAGGGGTTGGAATTATTTGGAACGTGTTTGTCTCGCTTTCTAAGTTCTGACCTGTGTCCTTTCCGGTCCCCGCAGTGAGCCCATGTACCGCCTGTACAGTCGGCAGATTCGTAGCAAACAGCTAGCCATCAAGCGCATGAATGAGATTCAGAAGAGCATCGACGGCTGGGAGGGCAAGGACATCGGCCAGTGCTGCAGCGAGTACATCCTGGAGGGCCCGCTGCTGCGTGCCGGCGCCAAGCACGAGCGCCACAACTTCCTGTTCGACGGCCTCATGATTAGCTGCAAGGCCAACCAGAGCTCGCGGCTGCCGGGATCGGGGAGCGGCGCCGAGTACCGCCTGAAGGAGAAGTTTGTGCTGCGCAAGGTGCGCATCGTGGACCGCGAGGACTCGCTGGAGCTGCGGCACGCCTTCGAGCTGATTGGCAAGGACGAGAACTGTGCCGTATTCTGGGCGCGGACGGCCGAGGACAAGGCGGCGTGGATGGCGGCGCTGGTGACCTTGCAGTACCGCTCCACGCTGGACCGCATGCTGGACACGGTGCTGCAGCACGAGGAGCAGGCGCACCCCCTCCGGCTGCCCTCGCCAGAGGTGTACCGCTTCGCTGTGCAGGACTCTGAGGAGAACATCGTCTTTGAGGACAAAGTGCAGAGCAAAACGGGCATCCCCATCATCAAGGCGGGCACCGTGGTCAAACTCATAGAGAGGCTCACCTACCACATGTATGCTGGTAAGACACGCCAGCACACCTTCAAATTGACATACTTTGGTGATTGTATGGTACAACAAAATCAAGCAAGAGCAGACCTACGCCAAGGCCAGAAAATTAGAAACATGTTTGTGTGACATAAAACATGCTCGGTGATGCAGTTCCACTCCAGTCCTGTCTGCGGCGATAGTGCTCTTTGTGAGTGATTAACAGTGGCCAAACAAGAGGCCATGTCCACTTTCTCCTATAGAGTCACTCACATCCAGCAAGGCCAAACAATCCTAAATGTGTCCTTCTGACCGATTTAAAAATGATGATGATGTGTCTTGTGAAAGTGTTCCATTCCAGTCCTGTAGGTGGGATTAGTGCTTATTATAAAGTATCTGACAATGTTCAACAGGCCATCGTCTTTCATGGATTCACTCAGCAGAACGCAGACCTCCGGCAAGGCCAAACAATCTTGGGGGCAGTAATGCGCATTACTTCATGCTCATGTTGATAATTGATTGATTGCGTTTGGGGGGGTAAAAAAAAAAAGAAATCAGCAGGTAATACTTTTTAAACAATTCTTTGTTTCTTTTAGATCCAAACTTTGTGCGCACTTTTTTGACCACATACCGATCATTCTGCAAGCCTCAGGAGCTTCTGACACTTCTGATTGACAGGTACTCTCGTGTCTTTAGCATATCGCAAAGTCTTGTTGTTCCCGCTGTTACATTAAAACTAACTCCATCGTCGTGTCTGTTTAGGATCGAAATCCCAGAGCCGGAGCCCACAGAGGAGGACCGGCAGGCCCTGTGGAACGGCGACCAGCCGATGGCGGCCGAGCTCCAGAGGTTCCGGAAGGAATACGTGCAGCCGGTCCAGCTCAGGTTAGATAGCCAAACGGGGATCAGGGAAAAAAATGCTTAAAGAAAGAAGTTGCACTAGAGATTTGCCACATCAAAAACAATTGAAGGACTTCCAGGGGGATACATGCATTTCTAATTATTATGGCAGTTTTTAAGTATACTAAATAGTAGGCGAGGAAATGATCAGATTCACTATTTAATGAAATGCACTAAAGCCTTTGGTATTAAAGTCAATGAAGTCTGGAGAAGCTTCTATGGAAATGTTTTTCTTCTTCTTGTGTTGTTTAACTGCCTTACTCCAAAATCCCTTTACTGTCAAAATTTGCGTCCTTATAAGGAGCGACAGAGTCAAGAATGGAGCTGCTAAAGGCAATAAGAGCCTCGGAAGCTTTAGCCCCTACGGCGCCAAAATCCAATAAAATACACCGACAATTGATAGTATGGATCTTTAGGGATAATTGGGGAGTTGTGCTCTGTCTTTGCTTCGCAGGGTTCTCAACGTTTTCCGCCAGTGGGTGGAGCATCATTTCTACGACTTTGAAAACGACCCCGAGCTGAGGAGTCGCTTAGAGGAATACATCATGAGCAAAATCCAGCTGCGAGGTCAGGTTCCCTGCTTTAAAGCAGCCATAATAAAGCAGTTTGCGAGAGTCTGACTACTTTCAGGGCTTCACTGTCATTTTACACTAGGCCCTCCAGAGCCCTAATTATTTGTATACAAGCTATTAAAAAGGTCACTTGTCCAAAATATGTCCCTTTTAAATTAACCCCCATCACCATTCCACCGGAATGTCCCAGCATTCGCATTTGCTTTTTACCACAGGAAAGTCCATGCGCAAGTGGGTGGAGTCCATCAACAAAATCATCCGGCGCAAGCTGCAGACGCAGTCCAACGGCGTTAGCCACAACATCACCTTCGAGAGCCCGCCCCCACCCATCGAGTGGCACATCTGCCGTGCCGGCCAGGTGGACTCCTTCGACCTCATGACCCTGCACCCCATCGAGATCGCCCGGCAGCTGACCCTGCTGGAGTCCGAGCTCTACAGGTGAGTCGGCCGGCGGCCGTCGAGCCGGGAGGGAAAAAGGTCGTTAACGGCGGTCCGGTGTCCACAGAGCCGTGCGTCCGTCTGAGCTGGTGGGCAGTGTGTGGACCAAAGAGGACAAAGAGAAGAACTCGCCCAACTTGCTCCGAATGATCCGACACACCACCAACCTCACGCTGTGGTTTGAGAAGTGAGCGTCACTCACACCGACATTTCCTCTTTGTAGTAGCTCACAAAATAAGCGTGTAAATGTGCGCGTCAGGTGCATTGTGGAGACCATGAACCTAGAGGAGCGCGTGGCGGTGTGGGCGCGCGTCATCGAGATTCTGCAGGTCTTTCAGGAGCTCAACAACTTCAACGGCGTGCTGGAGGTGGTCAGCGCCATCAACTCTGTCCCCGTGTACCGCCTGGACCACACCTACGAGGTGACTACGGCGACTAGCGGACAACTGCCGTATTTCCTCAAAAGACACCAACTGCATTTCCTGAAGTCGTAGTATCCCCTACTAACTAGATGCCTACTATATTTCGTTATAAGACACCTCTACTGTATTTCCTCAAATAGTAGCCCCTATTCTAATCGACGTCTACTGTCTACAACGAATGACTTTTCTGGCTGTGCTCATTCTCCCGTCTACTCAAATGATCATTCATTTATGCACCCTCAAGTCAGGTACGCACTCAGGGTGGAGCAACTCGAAAATGTGGGCGTTCCCTGTCAAATGTGGAACTGCACGCATCCAACGTGCATTCTGCCGTGGATTTTAGCAGATTTCCTCTTCTGCTTTCCGGAGGCTGTAGTAAGTGCAGCGCCCCATGAAGGTGAAACATCATATTACATGTTTTGATTCTGTTAACTGCTTGCCGATAGGCAGGCGACGGCTGATTTATGCTGATGGGATGGGTTACACGTGGCTCATTACGCTCAACTAAGCCCAACGGCCGTAATGTGTCCCTGTCACATTACACCGACGGCCGAATGTCGACAAATTGGCAAAAAAAATCAGCTCCATTGGATGACTTTTTTCCACCTGTGAGGGGCATTTCTGCCTCTTGACATGCTGCTGGCAGCAGTTTAGGGCTCCCACTAAAGTCGCAATAGTGAGTTAGATATTTAATCATTTTTCATTTGCTTGCATGAAGTCGTCAATTATGTTTAAGTGACTGTGACTCACCCGTGGTCTGTGATGCAAGATGGCTTGAGCACTGCTGATTTATCCCTTTTTAACTGATGGACCTCCCAACATACATACATTCAATCATTAGCACAGTATTCTAATTAAATTACCTTAATTGGATTTATTTCATACAAAGTAAAAAAAAAACCTTGCTTTTCTTCAAAGGGTAGTGTGTTGCGCACGTCCCATGACGACACATCCACTACGTATTTTCGTATTTGTAGTCTGGTTACTTTTCAAACGGATTAGAATGACATTAACAAGTCTCAGGAAAACTTCATGCTTTGTGATTTACTGCCAGCCTCAGATTTCAATGAGTCACACCCCTTAGGTGGCTGCGGGGAAATTTACCGGTTACGCACGGTGGATGTGTCAAAAGTCTGGACGGGAGAATGCGTTTTGCTGAAAGATGCGCAAGCCAGATGTGTTTAAAAAAAAATAAATACAAAATTAAAATAAGGAACGGGAGAATATATACTGAAGTCCCTGACATAGTAGGTGTGTGTGTACGTTCTGGGAATCTCCGCTTTCACTCCCTATTAACCAGGCATCATTGTATTAGTCAAACTGGTGTTAGAAATGAAGGCCTCCGCCCTAATAGACACCTCCCATAATCAACAAGTAAATATTTTGAACTAGGGTAAATGTACTTTACTATTGTTTGTTTTTCATTGTGGTAAGTTTGAAAAGGTGGCTTCATTTGACTGTGTGTGTGTGTGTGTGTGCGTGTGCGTGCGTGTGTGCGCGCGTGTTTGCAGGCCATACCTGAGAGGAAGAAGAAGATCCTGGAGGAGGCTGTGGAACTGAGTCAAGACCATTTCAAGAAATACTTAGCCAAACTCAAGTCCATCAACCCGCCTTGTGTGCCTTTCTTCGGTTCGTCCGCCGCTAGCCTTAGCATTCGCAACTTTGTCCACTTTGAGCTCAAATGTGGCCCTCCTCTCCACAGGTATCTACCTGACCAACATCCTTAAGACGGAGGAGGGCAACCCGGACTTCCTGAAACGCCACGGCAAGGAGCTGATCAACTTCAGCAAGCGGAGAAAAGTGGCGGAAATCACCGGCGAGATCCAGCAGTACCAGAACCAGCCTTACTGCCTTAAAGTGGAGCATGACATCCGGGTGGGTGCGCAAGGCACAGAGAAAACAAAACGTTTTCCCTAATCCTACTCTTATCACCTCCATGCAAAACATCTTGCCGTGAGCATGCTAACGTTAGCTTCATCATGAAACACGAAGCGAGTCACTACCGGAAAAGACACAATAAGACCCAATGCCGAATAGGTTTCAATGACTTGAAAGAATGCAGAACGGTATACTTTTCATATTGTCTGCTGCTGCTACTACTACTACTACTACGCAGAACATCATGGTACTCCAGAAGGCCAAAATAAAATTAAAAAAAAAGAATAATTGGGTCTTGACTCATTTTTTTTTGAATCCTCAGAAGTTCTTTGAGAACTTGAACCCCATGGGGAACAGGAGCGAGAAGGAGTTTTCGGACTACTTGTTCAACACGTCCATGGAGATCGAACCCAGGAACTGCAGACAAGCGCCTCGATTTGTAAGCCACCGCCCGCCACCTTGTGCTACTTTGCTGACACGTTTGGCTTTTTAACCTTACATACTGTTCGGAACAAATTTGACGCCTTTTGACATTTGACAGCAATAAAAACTTTTTCCTAAAGTGACCCAAAATACACAAAACTGAAAATATTTAAAAAGATTCTTTTGTACAAGTGATGCAAAATTTGGGTCACATTCGACCATTGTCTACAAAAATAGATTTTAGATTTACCAGTTTGTGTTAAATAAAGGAAAATTGTGTTAACGGTAAGATCTGGTCTCCCGCTCCCAGCCCAGAAAGACCACCTACACGCTGAAATCGCCGGGGATCCGGCCCGTGCGAACGTCTACCTCTGGCACCCTGAAGGGCCACCCGGTGCCCCTGGAGAGGGAGCCCGCCCACAAAATCACTTTCCGGAGCATCGCCGAGACGGACGCGGAGACGCCGGCGTCCGTCTCGGTGCCCACGTCCCCCAACACGCCCACGCCGCCGCAGTCGGCCTCCTCGGACCTCAGCTCGGTCTTCATGGAGCATGACCTCAGCAGCTCCTACGGCGGTGCGTTCAAGGGCTGCGTGGAATTTGGGGGATTGAATCCGTCAAAAGTAAATGTGACCTCTTCCTTTTGGATCTTGCAGGTTCCAACTCCATCTTTGCTCCGGTTCTCCTGCCGCCTTCAAGTGAGTTGTTACCACAGAGTTGTCATAATCGGAGCACTTTTCATATCGTCTGCTGTGCAAAGAAATCCTGCTACTTTTCATATTGGCTCCTCATGTTCCTACTACTGCTACCACTGTTACACTTGTAACTGGTTGAACCTCCTTTAGCAGCATCCAACCTCAACAAAACGCTTCCCGTATTTGCAGACGTGCACAACGATCAGGATGGATTTGGAAACTGTTGTAGTTCAACAAGATTCCCGGGATGTCTGGTGTGAATAGCTCCCTTGAGGTCGTAGCGCAGCATCTCAATGGCGTTGAGGTCAAGACTTTGACTGGGCCATTTTCTTCTTCTGTAGCCATTCTGTTGTTGATTAGCTTCTGCGTTTTGGATCCTTGTCCTGTTGCAACAGCCATCCGGAAATTCCGACGACTCGTCTGCGTCGACTTCTAAGCGGAATGTCATTCGACTTTTCATATCATTGACTGCTACTTTGTGGAACTTCTAGTGCTTTTATATCATGTACTGATACTGCTGCATGTGGAACGGCATACTACTATTCCTATAGTCTACAATGTGTAACTTCATACTGCGCGAAACATCTTACTTTGCGTCTGCTACTAGTACTGCGACTGCTGCTGCGGAACTCGATACTACGTTTCTTATCGTCAGCTACCGCTTTGCAAAACGTCCAACTAATCTTATTGACTACTGCAATGTGGAGAGTACTTGATACTTGTTATACTACTTTTCATCTACTGTCTACTCTGCAGAGCTTTGTACCCCTTTTTAGTGCGTGTGGTAACGCCTTGGCATGTTTTGTGCGTTTCCTGTCAGAGTTCCAGTCAGTGTCGTGCGGCAGCCTCCACCAGCTGGGGGAGGAGCTCCTCAAACCGCCGCCACTTCCGCCTCGAAGGAAGGACACCATGTCGGAAAGCAAAGTAAGACTTGAGACTTCACGCCATCATGCCTGAAACTATTCGACTTCCGAGGGTCGCCCCCGCTCAAGTCATTTAGTGTTCTACAGTGAAATTCAATAGAGCTCGTCTGATTTAATTTGAAAGACTTTATTATTAATATTTCATTCAAACAAATCATTGCTTAAAATGTCATTTTAAAGTCGAGAAATCTACAATAAGTACAATTTATTTTGAACATCTTTAGTATTAAATATAATTAATCAAATTTTAGAAAAATATGTTTTATGTCAATTTAAGTCTTTTAGTCGAGATTATGCAAATGTTATTTTAGAAATATTGGAATTTTACAGTTTCGTTACTTTGTTGAAATTTTGAAATCTTTGTTAAACCTTTAAAATCTTGATTAAAATTGTACTTGAAAATGTTGTCTTATTTTCTTAAAATTTGTAATTCAAATATTATGATCTTTTTAAATAATGAATTCATCTTTATTAATATTTTGATAAAGTAATTTAAAAAATGTTGTTCCTAGTCTTGTTTTTTGCGTGTGTCCGCAGAGTTCTCGGTCGGACAGCCCCCCCGCCATCCCTCCGCGGCTGCCCCCGCCGCTCCCCAGGACGCAGCCGCGGACGCCGGGCTACAACGGCCCCATGGACGGCCCCCTCCCCAGCCCTCCGCCGCCTCCTCCCCGAGACCCCCTCCCCGACACGCCGCCGCCCGTGCCCCAGCGCCCCCCGGAGATCTTCATCAACTACCCTCTCAACCTGCAGCCCTCGCCGGTGGGCCGCTACCACTGGGACTTTGGCAGCTCGCCCAGTTCGCCCAACACGCCGCCGAGCACGCCGTCCCCGCGCGTCCCCCGCCGGGGCTGCCCGCTCAGCGCCAGCCAGAACAGCCTATGTCCGCTGCCGGCCCCCGTTATCACCGCCCCGCCCGTGCCCCCCCGCCACAACTCTGGCCCACAGTTGCCCAAGCTGCCACCAAAGACGTACAAGCGGGAGCTGCTGCACGGTCTCTCATTGGTGGAAAACAGCGCCTCGGGGGACCCGTAGCTACGCCTTCGCCGCAAACCCTCTGTGCCGACGAGAAGCCGGCCGATAAGGAGCGCTTGTTTTGGGTGCGGAACGCCCGCCCGCCTCACGGTTCTGAGGCTCGAACCTCACTCGGCTCAGGCCTTCCTGTTTGGGGTTTGCATGTTGTTGCCGAGTTTGCGTGGGTTTTCTCCTGCGGGAACTCTTGCTTCCTCCCACTTTGTAAAAACACGCACATTAGGTTCATTGAAGACTAAATTGTCCACAGGTGCGAACGTGAGTGTGAATGTTTGTCTAAATGCCCTGCGATTGAATAGCGAGCAGTCCAGGGTGTACCCCGCCTCTGGCCCCAAGTCAGCTGGGATAGGCTCCAGCTTGCGTGACCATAAGGAGGACAAGCACTATACAAAATGGATGGCTGGAGAATTGTTTGTCTATCGTAGATGTGCCCTGGGATTGTCTGGCGACCAGTCCAGGGTGTACCCTGCCTCTCGCCCAAAAGACTCGCCCCTAATAAGGATTCCGTTTGGGAAAGTTCTCACTGTTGTAGCTTCAACTGTTACGCTTCCTTCTCACCGAACAGCTGCCAAAGTCTTATTATCAAATGTTTTATGCAGGGGGAAAAGGGATTCTTTTTTGATTTTTTGTTTTTGTTTTGTTTGTTTGTTTTTTTTCTCGTTTGTTAGTTTTTTACATGACTTTGAAGAGGCGACAGTGATTCATTCTGCTGCCCCCTCAACTCTACACTGTGACTGTTTCCAAGCCACACAAGAAGTTGCCTTTTTTTTTTCCTCCCCCCGGCTCGGATTTTTTGCACATCGAGTTCGATTCCCGTCAAGCCACGATGTCAAAACGGCGGCGGGAGAAGGCCGGATTGCCACGTCTTAAACTCAACGACGCCCCCTACCTAAGCGCCAAATACTTACAAACTTTCTCCCCACCGAGACTGAAAATCCAACCAATCGCGCCGCTCAGATGTGCCTTTTTGTTTTGTTTTCTACTTTATGGTGTCTCTAATAATATGCTAAAATGAGAGAAAAAAAAAAAACAACTGAAAAACAAGTTGCCTATGTAACGTTTAGAACAAAAGCTATACGACTATGAACTTGTACATGTTTGTGGATAGTGTGTATAGATATAACATGTATACACTGACTAAATAATTTGTATAAAGTGACGTTTCTGGTTGTACTCTCATCCACAGCTGTTCAGTCCAATAATGCCTGATAATAACATTAACAATAACAAGAAGCGATGCTGCTACAGTCGGATAAAAACTGAAAAAAAATAACTCACGTTCTTTCAGACAATCTCCAGTGGAAGCCATTTTGTGCCTCACTAAAGTTGTTTAAAAAAAAAAAAAAAAAACTTTATTAATACGACGAGCATTTCATCCTACTAGGACTTATTCAAGACTTTTTCTTTGTATTTTTTTGTGTTTAGGAGGGAGAGAAACACACTTGTGCACTTTAGGCTGTCCTGTTTGAGGAGCCAGTGTTTTTTGTTTAGTTTTTTCCCCTTCTCCTTCCTTCCTCCCAGGACACTGATAAAACAAAAACAAATCCATCTCCAGCATCCATGATGATGATAATGATGACGATGACCACAACAAATAACAAGCTGCTTCTCTTCCTCTTTATTTCCTTTTAAATGGAGAAGCAAAAACGTTTTTTTAGTCAGTATTTTTGGGTTCTTTGCTGGGTTCTCCGGATGCTATGTGGCCTTTTAATTGCTTTGTATTATTATTATTAATAAGGATCTTGATGAGTTGAATAAAACACCCAGTCTTATTTTCTACTCTAAGCCACCTTCACTGCTCTTGTTTTACGAGGCACAATAAGACTGGACACACGTTTCCGAATAGCACATTTGACCTCAGTGACCCACGCTGTTTTTCAACTGCAGAGAGTGATGTGCGTTTTATTAGGGCATGCATTCATTAAAGGGGAGACCTTCTGATTTGTATGTAAGCAGCATTAATTGTAGTTGCAAAAGTCAGATTAGTTCCCTTCTTGCGTACTAATCTGAAACTACTCAGATTAGTACGTAAGAAGGGAATGTTTAAGATTGAAGAAGTTCTAAAAAAAAAAAAAAAAAAAAGCATGTTTTGAAAATGGAGGAAAATATTGTTTCTAAAACTTGTATAATCATATGTTGTATTTTTTAAATTACGATAATATTCATTTGGCCGATTTTGTTTTGTTTTTGTTTAGTCTTGCGAGCGAAAACGAGATCAAATTGCCGTATGGTGGCAATGAACTCAACGCAGCTCCAAAATAAGCAGCAGTTTGGCAAATAGTGAACAATTCATCAAAAAAGACGTATTAATGCCACTCCCAGTGGAAGTTTACTGTCAAACTAAACAAAACAAAGAGAGGTAGACCTTGTGTATTTAAAACAGTCACATAGCTTTGCCTTCGGAAAGTCCGCTTAGCTTAATGCTAACAAACGATGCAAAACGCTGTTGAAATGCAAATCGTTAGAATTGATAGTTTCAGTTTTAGAACCCTTTAAACGACGAGTATTTGAACACAAACAGCGGAGAAGCACATTTTCAAAGTCGGGTTTCAATATCACAGTACTCTCAGTCATATATTGTTTAAGTATGGAAAATGAGTAATATTACAGTTTTATGCTAACACTTGTAGTAATAGAAGTACAGCGCGGCTGTGGCTCAGTTAGTAGAGGCGCTCGTACAATGACCGAAGGGTTAACGGTTTGAATCCCGGCTCAGACTGTGCATGTCGAAGTGTCCTTCAAGACACTGAAGCCATATTTGGTCCCAGTGGGCCTGGCAGCGGCTGCCCACTGGTGTTTGAATATGTGTCTGTGAATGTAAGGCCATGTAAACCGCTTTTGGGCACTGTGATAGTGTTGAAAAAGTGCAGTCTAGTTACCATTTACTAGTATTCTTCGTTTGTGACTCCATGACTGTTATGCAGCACTGCCTCCTCGATGGCAAGATGGGCACAGCAGACGAAGCAGCACATTGAATTGGATTGCATTATGTCATGATGCACCAACTGTTACATTCTATTTAATTATGTTATTACTCTGTTTTTTTTATATATAAAGTACAGTATTATGGAGTGCTGTTTTTCCTTAAAAAATAAATAAATAAAATTCTAATGGGAAGCGGCAACAGATTAATGGAATTTCCGTTCATTTCAATGGAGAATGATGATTTGAGATACGAGTGTTTTGAGTTACACGCGTGGTCATGGAACAAATTAAACTCTCATCTCAAGGCACCAGTCTTTTATTATTATGACAAAGAATGGCTTCCAGAGCAATAAAAAAAATGTAAAGAAAAATATATTTATGATAACATTTTAAACTACTTAAATAAATGTAGATTATTTATTATATATATATATATATATATATACGGGTGTTTATTTGATTTTCGTTTCTGTCATGTGATGACCTGAAGGTAATGACATTTCAAAGTTTTTCGGCAACTGTGCTATGCTGGTAGTGTTAGCTTAAATTTAGCAGCTAGTCCTGTACAACATTTTTATATTATCATCAAGTTTTTACAGGAAAATCTTTGAACACTACAAGTCCTTTGATAGTGACATGCAATAAAAATATGTGACTTCAGGGTACAAATGAGGGAAAAAAAACTTACTCTTCCAGTTATCAAAATGTCTGACTTCTCTCTGCACCAGCATGTGCTTGAGTGACAAGACAAAATGACACAGGGAATTTAAGAATCCGATTTTGAATAAACTTTATTGATCTGAAATTGGTCAATGTGGCGGTAATGACAGCAACTTTAAGGGAGAGGCATATTTTAGTAAAAATAAAAGACATTATTTGAAATGTTTTGTATGTATGATGAGAAATCATTCATTCTATTATATTTTAAACCATTTATGGTAAAAGTTATACCATTTTAGCATTTTTTAGTTAGAATGATAGAGCTTCATGTATCCAAGCCCTGTGCTAGGGACAGGGTGAAAACTGTATAATACCACAATGTCAAAATATACTAATATTAACATGACATTGTAGACAACACATAATTAGGCACGCCCACTGCTGGTTATTGAAAAAAATCTATTTCAATATTTTTGTTTCTTTAAATTTTACATCAAGGACACAAAAAGGCCTGTAATCAAATAAAAACCCATATATATATATAAATGAATGATTGAATATTATACTGAACTAAAATATAAACAACCCTTTTGTTTTGCTCCCATTTTTCAAAATTGCTCGTTTTAGAATGGCCTTTTATTGTGGGCAGCCTGAGGCACACCTGTGCAATAATCATGCTGTCTAATCTTTGTTACAACAACAAAAATTGTATGTTACATCACAACTTTTTGTCTCAAGAAGAGGTAACTTCAACTTCTTTGGAATGTAAAGGTACACATACTGTAGTTATATTTTCATTGACATTACGATTATGAGGTGGTCCTTTGGAAACATTTCTCCTTTTAAGTGGTCTCTGGACCCAAAACGTTGGAGAAGCTGTCAAACGGTGCTGCAAGGTCCCTCGCTGTCTTCGCTGTCCTCCCACAATTGTCCACTGGGCGGCGCCAAAGAGAGGCTAGGCGGCGGAGGCTGGACCAGACCGAGTCCCAGACCGAGTCCCGGTCCTTGTCCCGCCCTAAAGACGAACGTAACCATGACATCAACGTCCGAGCAAACATCCTGGACGTGTGACTTACCTCAGCTGTTCTCGCAAAGTGACAAAGTTTGGCCTGGTGGCGGTCTGGACCGGCACGAAGCCTCTGTGCTCCTTCTCTGGAGACACTTGAGCCTGGAACATGAAAGATGACAGAAAACTTAGTAGCTTCAATCGGGCTGTCCCAGATGGGTCTGGGGGCATTCTTGAAGAATGGTGGAAAATGCATTGGCAGAATGTACTAACTTACCACCTGCATCCAATTTCATTTCATTAATGGGTTTTAAAACGGAGTTGGGGTTTCAAAGTACGGTCTCAAAACGAGGTTAGGGTTTCAAAATGGGATTAAGGTTTCAAAATGGGGTTTGGGTTTCAAAAAAGGGTTAGGTTTTCAAAGTAGGGTTTCAAAACAGGGTTGGGGTTTCAAAGTAGAGTTTCAAAACAGGGATAGGGTTTCAAAGTTGGGTTTCAAAATGGGATTAAGGTTTCAAAGTAGGGTTTCAAAATGGGGTTTGGGTTTCAAAAAAGGGTTAGGGTTTCAAAGATGGGTTTCAAAACAGTGTTAGGGTCTCAAAGTAGAGTTTTAAAACAGGGATAGGGTTTCAAAGTTGGGTTTCGAAACAGGGTTAAGGTTTCAAAATAGGGTTTCAAAACAGGGTTAGGGCTTCAAATTAAGATTTTAACATGGTGTTAGGGTTTCAAAGTAGGTTTTCAAAACGGTGTTAGGGTTTCAAAATAGGGTTTCAAAACAGAGTTAGGGTTTCAAAGTAGTGTTTCAAAACAGGGTCAGGGTTTCAAAACGGGGTTAGGGTTTCAAATGAGGGTTTTAAAATGGTGTTAGGGTTTCAAAGTAGGTTTTCAAAACGGTGTTAGGGTTTCAAAATAGGGTTTCAAAACAGAGTTAGGGTTTCAAAGTAGTGTTTCAAAACAGGGTCAGGGTTTCAAAACGGGGTTAGGGTTTCAAATGAGGGTTTTAAAATGGGGTTAGGGTTTTAAAACAGGGTTTTGGTCACCTGCTTTGTGGGGTTGTCCCAGATGGGCCTAAAGGCGCTCTTGGCTCTCAACGGCGGCGATCCCGTCCTGACGGTGACCAGCCTTTTGCCGCGCGAGCTGGCAGGAGTCAGCGTGTTGGCGGGAATCCTCAGAGGAGGATGGGGGGTCCGTCTGGGAATCTGCCAGCGGAGGCAGACGCTCCTCTCCGAACGTTGTTGGGAGGAAGGCTTGAGCAGGACCGGAACCTGACTGTCCTCTTCCTCCTCCTCCTCCTCCTCCTCATCCTCATCTCCCCTGCAAGAGGTCACCGAGGAGTCGTCGAAAGCGGACGTGTCATCCGGATCCCCCCGCCGGCCCGAGTCGCTGTCTTCCGCCCAGCGGCCCGCAGGCTCCGGCGTGAGGAGGCCACCGCGGGCGGGTGCGCACTGACGGCTCTGCCGTCTCACCGGACTGCAGGACCAGCACTCCACGCGCATGGTGCGGTCCTCTCCAGACCCGTTTGTCAGGCCCGACACACGCTGGCTCTCTCTGGAGGAGAGATGACGTTTACACAAGCGTGAGCCATTTTATTTTCAAATCCATCTATGTAGGTTTCGGGTGCCGTTGATTTTTCCTACGGTCGGCAGGCTGCGGCCAGACTCACCTCGGTGCCGCAAAATCCCGCTTAGTCCTCTGAGGGGCGCTGTTAGCGGACGAGCCGCCGGCCACCGCATCTCCCAAACTCCTGGAATTCAAGTCATGCAAAGCAAGATACTTTAAGGTGAACGACAAAACATCCAGTCAGTCACTCCACGTACCGCCGCCGCGGTCCTTCTCCGCGGTCCCAGCGGACGTCCTCCTCCAGGATGACATGACATCGCGATAAAATGTCCCTGAGCGTTCGCTCGGCGCCCAGCAGGAGGCTGCAGTCCGGATGCTCTTTGCCCGTCCACTGCAGCAGGTTCTCAACAGCCACAAAAAAAAAAAGGGACAATTGTTTTTTTCACTAAATTTCATTGTGTTTCCACATTGGAATATTGTCAATATTGAGCTGGGAAATTCATCATCCTTACAACTGACTTTTATCCGAGAATTTCTTTTTGTTGCTGTTGTAAACTTGAATGTACGCAACGTCACTAACATCTCATTTTGTCATTAGCAGACAGGCATGCGTGGTCATATTTGAAAATGCTCTTTTTTCTTCTTCTTCTTCTTCTTCTTTTGCTTTTTAGTGGAGTTGTGCAGGTTATAGGTGACATTTAAGCGTTGAAAAAAGTTTGGAAATGATTCATCATAAAAGCATGGCCTTTAAAGAGGGGTGTGCAGACATTTTATATCCTAACACTAACATTGGAATTGGGGTTGCACATATATACTATATACACAACATAGAATCATATAAACACATAAGCACACATATGCACACCTGCACTTTTTGTTTTTTACCCCCCTATACCTGATTTGTATATTTCTTTATCACTCTTGTTTGAAACATCTTTTTAAACATTGTTATGGAGCAAAAATCATGATTGCAATCATTCCAAAGGTCAACTCCTCTTCCGGAGACACGTCTGTTTTATTCTTGCCTTAATATTTTTGAAATACCCCCGTTCCCGTCAGATGATGACATCTTGTTTTGTTTTTAAGGAATGTAACGATAGTGCGAGGTGTGACTGACCTGGATGTGACTCAGGTAGCAGTGGACGCGAGAGACGGGCGCCAGGAGGAGCGACAGCACTTGGATTTGCTCCTTTCCCTTCTCCGCTTGGCCGCCCTGCGCCGTGCACGATAGAAAATGCTTTTCATGTCAACGACATTTTTTATTCAGACAGTTCATCATTTATTAATTGTTGGGGTTTTTTTTTGTTTTTCAAACTTTAAATTGTCCTTTTCTCATTAAAATGTAAATTGATGTTATGATTCAACTATTTTTAATAATATTTTGTCTATTTATTACTTTTTTTGGGGTGAAATTGGTCATTTCATAAAAGGTTTGTTCTTGTGATTTTTTTTCCTATGATCAGGTGTCATTATATTTTAAATTTGTATTTAATTGATCATTTTGTATGAAACTGTTTATTTTTATCAAACGTTAAAAATAAATTGCAATTTTATTTTCATGATATCGCTCATTTTCTTATAGATTATTTTTATGAAATTATTATTTTTAAGTACATTTAAAAACATTTAAATTCACAATTTTGTAATACATCTAGTATTTTATATTCAACAGTTTTTTCCATGAAATGTAAAATTTTGGTTAAACTACATTTATGAACAAATTAATTATCATTGTTTATTTTTTACTATATTAACTTTTTCAGGAAAGTGAGCATTTTAAGTACATTTTTAAAATATGAAGTTTTCCAATTCAATTGTTAACTTTCTGAAATAAATCATTCTCATTAAATAGTTTTGGTTTTTTATAAAATATTTAATCTTGAGACAATTACATTGTTCTTTTTGTTACATTAACTCTTCCTGATGATTGAAAATGTTATTTTTGGTTCATTTGTATGAATTTGATCTTCTTTTTTTTTTTTTTATAAAAACAACATTTTTATCATAATTTAATTTTGTATAAAATTGTTCTTTCTTTCATTAAATTGTGTTTTAAATTAAATTGTTCACTTTTTATTAAATTGATATTTTTGATTTAAATGTTCATTTTTGTAAAATGTTTAATCCTTCTTCACTTGTATATTAACAAAAATGTCATTACTTTTTAAAAAAGATTTTACTTGAACTTTTTACAAAATGTATCATTTTTAGTACATTTCAAATTTGTATGGAACTGGTCTTTTTCTTATTAGATTATTCATTTTTTGTGAAATTGTTCTTTTATATTAATTTGTCAAGGCGTTTATAACAATGATTTTTTTGTTAGAAATGTTTCATCTTTATTCACTTTATTTTTGATTTCATTGTACATAAATGCCATTAAGTTCTTCATTTTTCATTAAAAACATTTGTATTATATTTTAATTAAATGGTTGATTACTTTGATTCAATTAAGCCTTTTAATCCAATTCTTTTTTTCCCCAAATTGTATTTGAAATGTCAAATTTTCCATTTCGAAAGGATGTCAGCGCATGTTTTTCGCATGTTCATGTCAAGCGCTACAAGAAAGAAAGACTACTGTTTGCTTTGACCTGCTTCTCCTCGTGAGCATCCAACTTGTGGACCTCCAGCGAGAGGAAGGAGGCCAGCGCGCCGGTGTAGCCCACGTACGCGTCCGCGAAAGACGTCTGCAAACACAACATTTGCTCGAGTGACGCTCGGGGGGGGCGTTCGGGACCTCCGCCGCGGCGCACGCTTACGTCGTTCTGTCCGACGAGCCTCACCAGAACATCTCCCACCAGACACTTCCACTGCTGGGCGGACAGTCGCTCCTGCAGGGTGTTCCTGAACAGCAAGTGGCGCTGCAGGAGCCGCTCCACGAACGACGCGAACGTCTCGCTGCGTCACAACAAGGACAGGGACAGTGAAGCAGGGCGGCCATTTTAGGCCTGTCCTAGTATCATTGATTGATTGATTTGAACATATAAACTGCAATGTGCCAACTCCAATTTTGGCATTTGGAAGTTTAGTTCAAATGTTGATAATAGGGGGCAGTCCTTTATTGAACTCAGCACTTTTCCTGGGTCATCAGCGCAACGCCGGGCCCGCTCCCATTTCCAAGATGGCCACCCCATGAAACCAGGCTTCAAGGATTGATGGAAGACTCAGAAAGTAAGTAGCGCTTTAGCAGTGTGGGCCAGTATGAAGGAGCAAGTGTCATTTCTCATCCTCCTCCAAAAAGGATTTCCGAAAAGAGTGAATTGACGAATTAACGAGCTTGCTTACGCGATTGAATTAGTCTCGCAAATCACGGTACAGCTTGTACGCCATGCGTGTGCATGAAAACATTGAATTCACCCGCGCTTAGGAAGTTTCGTGAAACGCCAAGCATACCGAGGTTCCGTGGTCATGTGCCGACTGGGTGTTGTCGTCTTATATTTGTCGTGGAGTCGGTTCAAAGTGCACACGTATTCCCACTCAGAATGGAGCAGCTGCAGCGCTACCTGTTGCCGCGCGTCTGTGTTCAACAAGCGTTCATTAGTGCGCCACTCACTTTGTCTGATATAGAACTTGTATGGCCACATGGGGAGAAAAAAAAAATGTTAAGATGTGAAGTTACACACAATGTAACCCAAATGAAATGGCGGAAAATGTAAGAATTGTTTGATGTGACCTGTTCCTTCGGTGAGTCCAGCTTTGAGGCCCTGCAGGAAACAATGCAGCAGGACTTTTCCGCGGCACGCCTCTGCAGGATCACTGCGTCTCGTGAAAAATATACATGCATCAAATGTTGTTACAGTACAATGCGGGTCATGGTGTGTGGGTTGAATTGATCCTTTCTACTGTAATATGTACATTTAAAGGATTGAAATTCATTTGATTAAGTTATTTTTTGTATTCAATTGTTCATTTTTATGAATTTCCATTTGAAAAAAGTGCAATGAAATCTGTAGATTTTCATCGAAATGTAAATTTTTACTAAATTGTACATTTTTATTGAAGTGAAAATTTTATTTATTAAATGATTTATTTTACAACAAGTGATATTAAAGGGATTTTTCATTTTAATCATTTCGTGTTTGCATTTTTTTTTTTAATCTATTTTTATTTTATTAAGTTGCATTTTCATTAAAGTATTTTTTTAAATTGTATATTTTGAATAATGTATAACTTTTTACAAACTTTGTATGAAAGTGCTAATTTGTGTATTCAATTGCTCATTTTTACAATTTTATTCATTTTTCACTGTTTTAAATTATTAAAGTGATTTTTTTTATTTTTTATTAATTTGTTCTTGTCTCATAAATTACTTTTTTAAAGGGATAATTTTTTGGAATGAGTAATTTTTGGGGGGGGATCAAATGATTTCTTTGTTAAATCAACATTATTACCAAGTTCCTAATAAAGGTGACGTGATGTCGACGTGACCTTCACTCACTATTATTTTCCTATGTGCATGGATTGAGCCAGTGCTCTTACGTTTCTGTGTGTGTGGCCGCAGTGCTCTTTGCGTCCTGCTGGTGGCGCTGTACGTCACTGCGCAGCGCCACCACCTGACACCGCATCACGCCCAGCTCCTCCTGCAGGAGGCGACACCGCCGTCAGCGACTTGCAGGAAAAAAAAAAACAGTCCCGTCGATGCATCGGGCCTCACCCTGAGGGACTCCACCAGGACCTCCAAGCACCGCGCTTTCTCCCGACAGCGACGCCGGTTCTCCTCCAGCTCGTCACGCAGGACCGAGTCTCCGTGCTGGATCTGGGCCAGCTCCAGCAGGGCGCCCGTGAAGCCCATCTTCAGCTCCGAGACCATGCACTGCAGCTAAAATCAGTTACTACTTTAAACGTACCCATTATTAGGTTCACAAAAATGCCAGGTTTTTTTTTTTTCGGTTTTTTTTTGCGCAAAAATGTCTCCCCCCCCCCCCCCACAAAAGATCATTATTTTTTAACAACAACAACAAAAAAATCACGCCGATTTTACAGGCTGTGGCTATCTAATATTTTTAATTTTCATGGTAAAAAAACAGAGATTTTCTTTTACAATTTTAATTTATTTCAAATTAAATTTCGAAATAATAGTAGTCACTTTTTTTCATTGAAAAAGTCAGTTTTCCCCATAAAATATTTTGTTCATAAACAATTTTAGATTTCTACCCATTTTTTTCACAATATTAGTTTTTTTTCCCCTAAAAGTGTCACTGTTTCTCATAAAAAGATCAGATTTTGTACCATAAAACTATGTGGGGGGGTACAAAAATTTCAGATTTGTTCCCTTTTTTTCATAAAAATGTTAGATTCATTCCAGGAAAAATGTTAGTTTTTTCAATAAAAATATCAGACTTTTTTCACATTAAAAAAAATCTGTATTTTTTTTTCACAAAAACAGATTTCTTTTTACAAAAAAAATGTCAGATTTGACATTTTTCACAAACATTTTAATTTTGTTCACAGAAAATTTAGATTTTTTTTTTTTTCCAAAAATAATTCAGATTTATTTCATTTCTACTACTACACCAATGCTATTTGTGCTACTACTGCTACATTTTGCAGTACTACAAATACTGCAACTGTGATGACAACGCCCACTACAACCCCTACTAGTACGACTATGACAACGCGTTTGTATTTACCTTGGAGATTTCCGTGACGAGCTCCACCTCCTGAGGCTTCATGACCTGATTCAAATAATAAACGAACGAGGCGGTCGTTCAGGTGCAAAATCACAAATTGTGAAAATTCATGACCACATTTAGGCAATGCAATCACGTCTTCTTCGCCTTTCCACTGGATGAAGCGGCATGTTGCTCATTAGCCGAGGTTATTCTGCTCCAAGTAACAATTGTATGTTTGCCATCACGACGCAGCACACATTCATCTGCTCTGTACAATCGCTCCTCTTTTGTGCAAGAAATGGGTTCGTAACAGTAACAATAATGCCGCAGAGACGCGAACAACGTGGCGTTATGGCGAATAAAACAGCATTTTGTGTTTGTTGACCTGTTTTTGCTGAGGTGGGGGCCCCCCCGCTGGCGGACCCTCTGCTCCAGGAAGTGACAAGGCCCGCCAAAGAGCTGGGCGGCCTGCATGCCCTGCAGGAGGTCAGCCCGCTGCAGTCTGCTGAACATTAAGGCACATGAAAACACGCCGCACGCGTTACAAATAAACAACAAAACCACCAAAGAAATTCTTCTCAGGGGACATTTTTATGCAGCACATTTCATATGAAAAAATGGGGAATTACATCAAGTCAAAGATGGGGTTTAAAAGCTAAAAGCATAACTTACCTCAGTTAAAGTCCTTTCAAAAGATGCTCCTTGATATTTTTTTCCCTATGGCACCTGTAAAATACTTCTTCATATTCTCTATTTTCCTACAACACCTCTTTAAAAAAAATCAGCCTTTATATTCCTTATTTCACTCTCTTTCCTCCTGTACCTTACCTTTAAAAATACTCCTTTATATTCCCTTTCCCCCCCGTACGGCAGCTTTAAACATACTCCTTTATATTCCTGTTTTTCCTTCTGAACCTGTGAAAACCTTCCTTTATATTACCTTTTCCTCCTGTACCTCTAAAAATACTCCCTTATATTCCTTTTCCCCACTTCAACGTCTAAAAATGGTCCCCTTTTTTCCTCCTGCACTTCTAAAAATACTCCATTATATTCTTTTTTTTCCCCTCCTGCGCGTCTTAAAAAAAAACCTTCATATTTCCTTTTTCCTTATGCACCCGTAAAGATGCTCCTTTGTATTCCTTTTTCTCCGGTGGTCTAAAAAAGGTGTTACGCAAGCTCAAAGTGTTTGCTCAGCACTCTGTGGGCAGCAGATGTCCAGCGTGACGTCACCATGAAGGAATCCACGACAATAAACTTGAACGTTTTCATGGATTAAATTTTGCGAGAAACAAAATGTATTATTGATATTTCATTCAGGGTAGATGTATGTAGATATACTTGAATTACATTATATATCTAATGAAACAATACAAAACATACAAATATTATTAGCATTATTGTTGTTATATTTCATTTCCATCGTTTCTTCCCCGCCGGTCATTTTAAAGCAGCCGCCTTTCTAATTTAACGCTTGTGATAATGCCTTGACGTTGGCGTTTGTGCTTCCTGGAAAAGGCGTGGCTAAATGGGCTCTCCTCGTTCTGATTGGCCGCTGCGTTCACGCACTTTTCAAATCGCCGGAACAGCTGACGACGACGACGACGACGCTGCTGTCAAAACATTTGGAGCGCGTGCCTGGTGAGAACATTTAGACACAGTTACCATATATTCTCTTTACATTTTACACCACATAACTCTACGAGTATGTCTTCTATGCATGTGCGTCGATAGAGATTTTATTTTCTGCAAGGTTTTGCGTGGGTGTGCTCGCCGTCAAGCGATGTGGCTAACGTTAGCATTTCGTAAAACAAATGATGTTCTATCTTGTGTTTTTGTTCGAATTAACCAATCAAGACGCTTATTAATTTGTTTCACTTTAGTATGACAACCCATCGCTAATTCCGCCCCCTAAAAAATAACTCCCAAACTGTCATATTAGTTGTAGTTACGGCTTAAATGAAATAAACATGCAGTGTAATTAATAATAATAATAATAAAAATAAATAAACCGACAGCAGCGCTACTGCTACTGGCGACAGTGTCGGCCTCTTGCCGTTGACGCACACGTTTTTCCTCTCGCTACTTGCTTTGTTACGCCAAACAGGTTGGATTTGATTACAGTCCCCCCCAACAAATGGAGCAGCTGTATGACTTGTCACACTGTGAATAATAAATACGCAGCTGTCTTGCAGTATTTCTGAAGACATGAGGAGCGGCCAGTTTGACTCCTCATCTGATGATGATGACGTCTGTGAGGAAGAGGGCACTCCTTTTGACATTTCCTGGTGTGCCTTGAAAATTTCTTCTTTACTTTCTTCTTTGTCTTCTTCACCTCCTGCTTCTTATTCTCCTTATTTTCTTATTCTTTGCTTGACTAATTTTTCAATTTTGTTATGCTTGTCATTTTATTTATTTTTTATAATCATTTTGTTTTCTAATATCATTTTTCCTATGTATAAATGTCTTTTTATTTTTCCAATTTTGTTTCTTCACTTTCTTTTCCGTTCAAATTTTGATTCTGTTTTACGCTTACTATTCTTGGTTTTATTCCTATTTAGTTTCTTTTCTCATTTTTCTAATATTTTTAATTTCATTTTTAAAGTTGTATTCATATATTCTTATTGTCCTTAGAATTATTTGTCTTCCTCCTATTGTTTGATTCTGGTTCCGCTATGTCTGTTGGATGATGGTTGATGACTATAGTTTTGTATTTCAGGGTTCCTTTGTCTGAAGTGGGTTCCTCCCAGTTCGTGGGCATCTGTTCCCTTCCAGGTATAAAGGAGTCAACATGTTCATTCATTGTGAACGCAGTACAAACTGCGTGCGCGCACATATGACGACATGTGACTACTAGTGATGACTGAAGTGAAAGGACACGTGTGCGTTTGTTCAGGTTGCAGATACAAAGATATTCGCAGGAGTCTGCACAAAGACGTTGGTGAGGCCACACTGCTTTCATACGATTTAGACACTACTTACCGGTACTAGCCTCTCAAAATAAAAACAGATACTGTAATATCATACACAGCTGTTTATTCTTAAAGTGTGGTTGTGGTACACAAAAGAATCACTGAATTAAACGTTTAAAGTGTGCATACTGTTACAATGGCTTAAACTTTTGAATTTATTAACTACAGTTCAATTGTATTTAACACTTAAGCACAATTGCATTGAATTATTTTATTTTTTTACAACTGTTTCTTCTTAAATGATTTACTGTATGTGGGTCAAATTTTTTACATTGACGTGCAATACATTTTAATGGAATCATTATTTAAAGGGGCCCTAAACCCAAAATGTCAAATGTTTATAATTTAACAACACATATCTTTATCAGCTGCTGTTTACCTAAATCCACCAAGTATTTATTCTAACAAATTTCTAAAACATCGCATCTTCCTTCGTGTACTCACTATGCAGGCCGCCATTTTTAGGTTTTTTTCATTTTCGCAATTTGCGAGACTGTGATGTGTTATTTCCCACTTCCGGCTTATTATGCAGCTTTATTTTCTGAGAAAACCCACACAGTCAATAATCAGCAACAACTGGCTACATATCGTCACTGTAATATTGATCAGAGTACCGTGTTTTGACTAGCGCTGGCACATGCAATATATTCTTGCCTTAAAATATTTGGGGGGCGGGGGGGTAGTTCCCCTTTAAATACAGCTTCCTACAGTAACTGCAGTGTTAATGTTCAAACAGAACAAAGTTAATAGCTCACAATAATAGCAAATATAGCTTTTAGGACTAAAATGTGCCTTGTTTTTGATGAACACCTGTGGCTACTACACTTCTGTATTTTAAAGTTGGTCATGATTTTTTTAGGTGCTACTTTGTGTTGAGAACCTCTAGTCTGTGTCTGTGTGTGTGTGTGTGTGTGTGTGTTTGCATTTGCGTGCAGAGGAACTGCACAATCAGGGCGTGCAGGACGTGTTTGTGCTGTGCACGCGAGGCGAGCTGTCCAAGTACCGCGTGCCCTCGCTTCTGGAGGTCTACCAGCAGAAGGGTCTGTGCGTGCACCACATGCCCTTCCCCGACGGGGAGGCGCCCCAGCTGGAACAGTGCGCCCACATCCTGGACGAGCTGCAACGCAGCCTGGAGGCCAACCGTAGGACCCTCATCCAGTGAGGGACACATTATTAGATGCTGTGCATCCGGAAATTAGTATTCACAGTGCGTCACTTTTTCCACATTTTATAGCTTTATTTAAAAAAAAAAAAAAAAGGGGTTTTGTTTTGCAGATTTATCCAAAATGAAATGTGGGGGGGAAATGAAGCATTGTGAATACTTTTTGGGAAAGTATTCCCAGCGCTTCACTTTGTACTAATAGTCGTAGTTGTAGTAGAAATGGTTTTAGAAATAATAATCGTAGTAGTACTACAAAAAAAATAATATTGCAGATATAGTAATGGTAGGAGTAGTGGAAATCATAGTATCAGATTTTGAGAAGAAAAATGACTAATCAATCTTGGAACAAGGTAAAGCGCTGTGAACCCTTTCCACATACATTAGAACTGCTCTCACATTGTCTTTTTTTTCCCCCTCTTCATTGCAGCTGCTATGGAGGTCTGGGACGCTCCGCATTAAGTATATTTTTTTTGTTTACTGTAATTTCCTCAACATTTTTTTTTTTTTTCCCTTCTACATCAGATATGCCTAATTTCCAACCTTTTATTTTCCAGTCGCCGCCTGCCTGCTCATCCAGCTCTCCGTAACCATGACAGCCAACGAAGCCATCAACATCTTGCGGGCGCACAGAGGACACGGAGCCATACAGACCATCAAAGTCAGTCCATTGTCGGGATTTCTGGAATTTGATGTAGAATACCTTCCATTTTCAGGAATTATTTTTTTTAAAAATATCTCAATTTTATGTAAATTATCAGATTTCAAGAACATTTTCAGGATAATTTTTAGATTTAAGAAATGTCATGTAAAATATCAGTTTTTTTTTTAAGACTTGAAGGGAGTTCATTTAGAATAGCAACATTTTTGGATACTTCTGAAGGCAGTTCAAAGAATCTCTTCAGAACTTTAACAACTATTTGATGTAGAACACTTCAGTTTTCCGGACTTTTTGATGGTATTTTATGTAGACTACCGTCATTTTTCCGACTAAGACACAAACTCAAATCTTCAGGATTTTTTTGAAGTCATTTATGTAGAATATCTGAAATGAGGACTTTGTGAAAGCATTTTATGTAGCCATCTCAGTTTTTAGGACTTTATCAGCATTTCACACACCCTACCACATATTTCAGCACTTTTTGTAAAGATGTAGATGTTTTATCAACAGTTGTCCTATTCCTACCCCCCTCCCTCTCCTCTTTGACAGCAATACAACTTCCTGCATGAATTCCGGGAAAGCTACACCGCCTACCAAGAGAGCAGAGCGATTCACACGGAGCGCTGCGTTTCTCGATGAGCCATTTCCTCTTCTTGTGATGACATCGAGTGCACTTTAAAAAAAAAAAAAAAAAAAAAAAAACTCTATTTCTAGCTTTTCATGATAAATCCGAAGTACTTTAAAAGGGAAAAATTCCTGCTTTTGCTAAATATCAATGCACCTCTCAGTAAGCAATATCTTAGCTTATATACACACTGTATATGCTTGCCTATGCCTGCTTTTGCTGTTTTTTTTTCCTCCAAATTTTAAAATGCATGGTACGATTAAAGCCCCAAAAAGAAAAACTAAAATCTAAAACAGAGTGGGATGGCTTTATTTTCGTCCTATAAACTCAAGTGGTCAAGACTTAAAAGTGACATTGTGAGGATGCGACATGATAGTTTTCACCCTGTTTCTGGACAAAATTTGAAAATGTCAGTCAACGCTTTTGTTTGACGGCGAGGCTAGTGTTTGAAGTATCAAGCGTGGCTCGTTGGGAGGAGTGCAGGAGACGTCCGAATACAAATTACAACAGAAACATTGAGGGAGTGGGGAATGAAGTACAATAAACCAACAGTACAGGTCATCCGCAGTATTTGGAGGAAGTGACCAACTAGCAGCCAGTACATCACGGCGTTGTTGAGTCTACCTATTAAATTTGGTCTAACGCACAAAATGAACACTACAAGAGGGCGAATGTATCCCGTTTCCACTGCTTTATGCCAAAATACAATTCGAGCTCTCAAAACGCACACGGGAAAATATTTAGTTTGTAAACACTCTTAGGTTGTCGACTAGCTACCCGGAGCCGCCATGAAACCTAAAAAGAAAGCAGGGCTGAGAGGGTGGGAGGAAAAAAAAAAAATGTCCTTGTCGGTTTTGTCCGTAAAATGTTGCGGCGGAGGCCCGGAGAGATTCAAGATGGCGTCTCGTGTTGCCGATGGTGGCAATCTCTGGCGGCTCCCTAGAGTGTTTGTGTGTGTGTTTGTGTGTGGGTGGGTGTTCACACAGCTCCGAGTTCCAAGCATCCCGACCCGTTTCGCCGTCATCATTCGTACGTCCAACCTTATGAGCTCACCAAAACGTAGATCATGCTGGACAAGACAAGAACAACGAGCATTTTGTCACCACAGCTAAAAATTGAAAGACCCTTTGAAAGTATTTTATGTAGAATACCTGAATTCTTTTTTTTTTTTTTTTTAGGAATTTTTAAACAATGCTTCAATTTTTAGGAAATTTTGAAGGGATTTTAAACAGAATAGCTCATTTTAAAGCAATTTTTGTGTAGACTTCCTGACGTTTGTATGACCTTTTGATGGCATATTGTGTAGATTAACTGAATTTCAGGCTTTTTAAATTCAGAATTTTTCAACTCTAAATTTTTTAAAAGGCCTTTTGAAAGACAATCTGCGTAGCATAGCTCAACTTTTAGGAATTATTGAAGCCATTTTGGTGTAGACTACCTCTATTTTCAAGATGCTTTGAATCCATTTTATGTAGAATAATGAAATGCAAGTATTTTGAGTAATGTTTTTTAAATCTCTCAATTGTATGGACTTTGTTTTTTTTTTTTAAAAAGCCATTTAACAAAGCGTATTAATTTTGAAGATTTCTTGCAAGCTCTATATAGAATAACTCCATTTTGAAGGCTTTTATGCAGAATTAACTTTTCAGGGCTGGAGTCATTTTATGTATTAAATTTTCAGGACTTTTGGAAGGCCTTTTATGTACAATATTCCAGTTCAAGACCCTGTTAAGGAATGCACGTAGAATATATGTATAAGACCTCAATTTCCTGGGCTCAATTTTAAAGGCTTTTATGAACAACACCTTAATTTGAAAGACTTTTAAAATGCATTTTATGTAGAACTCTTCAATTTTCAGGGCTTTTTGAAGGCATTTTACACAGAAAAGCTAAATTTTCAATAATTAGAGGCGTACCCGTAGAGATAGTAGAAGAAGGAGAGGAGGTAGAAGGCCAGCTTGCACCAGCCTTCCTTCTGACAGTACGCCAGGATGTCAGCATTCATGATGGTCGTCGGGTCGTACAGTCCTGGACAGCTCATCACTGGTCTGCTCATGTACCTGAGAGAGACACTTCACGGTTTGAGCACACCTGAAATTCAAATGTACAGATGGTTCATCGGCCCCTCAAACACACACCTCCAGACATGGTAGGCCAACAGCGGCAGGTTGAGGACGAGCGTGAGCCACTCGGCGGCGCAGAAGAACATGACGCAGAAGAAGAAGTGGATGAGATACTCAGGAAGCACCAGCTGGAAACGCCAGGGGAGGGAAGTCAAGTCATACGCTGATCCACCATTACGGTATATCATCAAACATGACAATGACTGTTCTATTACACAAAGAAAAGCATCATGCTGGAGGTAAATGTGCATGAATGAATATCGTTCTCCTACAAAATCCATTGCGGAATCCAGTGATTCCAACCATGGTGGGAAACAATCGATTTTCACTTAATTAATCTACTGCAGATAATGTACACGTGGACAAAATTGCTGGTACCCCTCTGTTAATGGAGAAATACCCACAGTGGTCACAGAAATAATTTGAATCTGACAAAAGTAAGAAATAAAAACGTAATGAAAGTTAAACAATGAAAATCAGACACTGCTTTTGAATTGTGGTTCAATAGAATTATTTTAAACGATAAATAAACTTAACTCATGAAACAGCCCTGGACAAAAATGATGGTACTCTTGATATTTTGTTGCACAACCTTTTGAAGCAATCAAATTTGAATGTTCCCTATAATTCACATGAATTTATGGCAATTAATGGGAACAAACCAGGTATTTACTAATTGTAATGTTGGCTTTTAATAGGCAACTTCAATATAGTTGTGGAAAACATATTTGAGCATAATCCTTCCATTACAACCAGATTTCATGTAGTCTGTATAGTGGTACCGTGATTTACGAGTGCCCCAATTTGAGTTTTTGAGTTATAAGCTGTCACTTGGTTGTTGTTTCCCCCCCCACTCCATTCAATCTAAAAATGAGAATGAATTATTATCTTATTATAAAACAAACTATTTTACAACTGTTTCATGTATTTATTAATTTTTGATTAAACAACTTCATTTATCGTAATTAAGATGAAAATATACTTAAGAAATTGTATTCACATTTCACAATTTATCAAATAATTCTCAATAGTAATTAATTATAAATAAGAAAATCTTATTAAAATAAATGTTTTAAAAAAAAAAAATCCCCCAAAAAAATCTAATGTGGCAGGTGAAGTAAGAAAAGTTTGTCCACCCCAGTTTTTCCTGGGGAAATAAAAATACTGGATTTGCACTTGCAAATTTCTGAGCCGCCCAAGGGCAAGATACAATCTTAACGAACAAACTACCAAAACTCAAACGGGATAGCTGCTAACCACCCTTGGCAGAGGCAATAGTAAGGACATACAGACATTTAAGTGTTTCACGGCACTTCGTGACACACAGACTGGGCCGACACAATGGACGGGAACCATGCGGCGAGCTAGCCGTATGGATGTGGCGGGTGAGGCAGTGCGAGGTTAGAGGGTTTTTGGGGGTCAGTGAGTGGGGGGCAGATGGAGGCAACAAAAGCCATGCAAAAAGGGGTGGGGGGGGGGGGGGGGGGGTGCAGTCCATGAAGGAGGGGGGCAGCTTAGGATCGGATGGTGTGCTGTCATGTGTTGAACACCCTGCACTGTGCTGCCAAATACAATCCAAGGACCACATAAATAAATAAATAAAAGAATTTGTAAAACTTGAAATGACTGGCCAATCAACAGCCTCTATGAGAAAATCTGCTGAGCTGGACAGTGAGAGTATTCAGCCATCTGCTGCGCACCTGAAGCAACTTGGAGCTGCAGCTAAAAACTGGACCCACGAGTTTTGGACCAAAATACCACCGTTGTGACGAGAAACAACTTAGATGTGAAGTGTAAATGTTGAATTTAAGGATGCACCGGTATCAGTATCAGTATCAGTGCCATTACCGGCATCGGGAACAGCCGCAAACGATTATTTTGATAGTCAACTAGTCACCGATCATTTTTACAATTAAATCAACTAATCGGATCATATCGCCGGTGTCAGGCTGACTTGTTTTCCAAGTGTTGAAAACGGCTTGCTCTCTTTGATGATGCAATTTTAATGGCTCAACATAACATGTTTTTTGGGTTTCTTGAAAAGTGATAGTTCTGGAGGTACACGGATTCCGCCCGGCGCCAGCAATATGTAAATTGCAGGTTACCACACCGGCAAGCAGCTGGTATTTGCGCTATTTTGTGCTCTTTCACTTACGTTCCAAGACACCACAAGATGCACCAATGCCCTGGCTAATAGCAAAGCAGTTATTTGGCGTCAAGGAAGTAAGCTGGATTTGTTGTCCAGTGCGACCAAGTGTGACATCACAGAAAATGTAATTATGTACTGGAGGTGAGACGTTTATATATTAAGCGGATGACGCACCTGGCGGCAATTAAATGAAGCATGGAATCTATGCGGGTAGAGGCCCTTATTTGAGGAAATACGTTATAAAGTTGCAACATTTCTTTCCACAAATACATTGAAATGCTAAATAAAGATCATGTCTATTAAACGTATTCTATAGACCATTCTCAGGAAAATGTTCAGCATGCATACAGCAGTCGTTTCTCTCAAGACATTAGCGTCAACGTCAGCTTTACAGATCCCACATCTGCTATGAAGGCGCTGAGTGTTGCGATAATGGTGTCTAACTCTCGGATGTCACAGTAAATGTAATTGCGTCTACTTGAGGTGAGGCGTTTTGGGGTTTTTGTTTTTAATTGAGGTATGGCATCGATTTGAGCGAAGGAAACTATTTAAGGAAAGACTATACATTTGCAAAAAACTTTTCCACAAATACATCGTTACACTAAATTAAAATATAAATGTATTCTACCAAATCACTGATTATTTTCAGTTGAATGTTTAGCATGCATACAGGAGCACTTTCTCTTAAGACGAGGCAGTCAGTATCAGCTTTACAGATGCCACATCCAATATCTCAGCAGTGCGTGTTGCGCTAAAGACGTCTACCACGACAGAAAAGTAACTTGCAGTTGCGGAGGGGAGAAAAAAAAATTGAGGCATTTATTCGGGGTAAGTCCATTTTTTCAACACTACTGATCCATCTAACCTTCTCAACTTCCTGTTATTGTACTGGTATGCAAACAAAGGGAAGGTCATAGTAAAAATAGTAATATTATAATATCATGCATGTTTTTGAGCCTTTGCAAGTCTTTTCAGTTAACAGCTTTAGTATGCATCACTTAAACTAAATATTACTGCTCATCCCACCGTGGGAAAACAAAAACCAAAAACAGGCAATCCAAGGACCAAAAACAAATGCAACCAATACATTTTTAATGAATTATATTACTAAACAAAAGATTGGAAGACAGAAGGTGGACTAAATGTCGTATTGTCGAAACCCTAAACAAACCTTAACGTTGAGATTAGCTAACTGAAAAGACATTTGCAAACACTTGTTTCGTGCACAATGAGCGGGCATTTTACATTTTAAAAGACTGGTACAAACCTTCAGGGCAATTTTGACTCGTTTAATCTTTTTTACCTTTTCGACTGTCTGTTTTTTTTGATCATGTGTAAAAAAAACAACAAAGCGGATTAGGAAGGGAGGAGGAACAAAAACAAAAAAAAATAGCATTAGAGTTTGGACAGCGGGAAGAAGGCATGGTTAGGCCAGGTTATTTATTTAGCATGACAGTGCAGAGAAATGATTGAAAAAGTTTTTTTTTTTTCCCCTCGAGTAAGTCAATTCAGTCATTCCGGCATGCGCTCATATAAGGTAAAGGGTGGCAGGACGGCGGTCACCTACTGGATTTAAAGTGTTACACTGATCTATGGGATTCTTGTAGTCCGTCTTCAGCTCGTCGAACGCGATTATCTGCAGGAGGAAACATGTCCACAAGACATGAGAATTAGTTTTTATTGACTTCGTCAAATAAAATGGTGCCCTGATTTACATGTTTAAATGCATTCCGTGACCACAAGCCTAACTCAAAACACTCAACTCATCTTTCCCCAATGAAATTAATGGAATGCCATTAATCCATTATAGTCCCCCAGATACACAAACAAACCATTTGGCAGTGTTTTTTTTAATGAGAAATAGCATTCTACAGTATTGTACTTTATAAAAATATACAGTAATAATGAAATGTAAAGAAAGAAAAATATTTTTTGGGGTTGTGGGGCATGTTGAAAACTTAACCCGTGCTGTCCTTCCAAGCTGCAAATATTTTGGCGCGGTCGCTTCAGCCGAAAAAAAGGAAATAAAAAAATAATAATGCAAAATAAATAAATAAAGAAAGAAAATTTCAGAAGGAAAAAAATGCTAAATAAATATACATATATTCTATAGAAGCAAGGGTGACTGTAGTTTAGTGTATCGGGACTTCTCGCGAAATTTCCACAAAGCGGCTGACAGCGATGTGACTCCCCGTCCCGCTAAAGCCAAGCCTGCTAGCTTGTTAGCTCGCAAGGAGACACCAAATAACTAGTTTCTCCTTCGACAGCGAACATTTTTTAAAGCGCTCGAAACTAATGAACTGGGCTTGTTATAAGGTGAAATAAAGCAAAACGAATGTTATCGCGCGAAGAATGAAGCGACTCGAGGCGTTGGTTTGTGCAGTCAACATTATAAATCCTTAGCCGATGGCTTAATTCTCGAAGAGTTACGTCAAAGCGGTCGTAACTACGATTCCACACACGTTGAAGGTGATTTACGTCAAAAGCGTAACATTTAAAAGCAGGCCGTCCAAACATGGCCTGGCTTTACTTCCACCTCTCGGACTGAACCAAGACTCCAAGAAACGCCAGTAAGTGAACGAGTGTGCAGTACTTACGTGCCAGATGGCAAAGAAGATGAGCGCCGCCGTGAGCAGTAATGCGAGCATGTAACAAAAGGCCGCGAACGTGAACGCCATTGTACCCCTCCGCTCTCCAGTTCGGCTCGGCTGTCCCTGATCAGCGCCTCAGCGGATGATGCAGGCAGCAGGAAGCCAGGCAGGACGCCCTCGCATCGGATTCGCGCTCAGCCACTGCCCGTCGTCAATGTGTTTCTTCTTCTCCAGTTTATTATATAGCCATGTCACCCCCACCCCCACACCGTGTACAGTTACCGCCATCTTGTGGCGTTATTAAATCACTCCACAACATACAAATACTGTAGCATAATTAAACTGCAATTTATTGCATACCAGCATGCAGCGTCTCCATATCCTGTTTTTTTTCCTTCTTGCTTTGATTGGTTTTACATTTCTCTGAATCCCTCCCCAATGCTGCTCTTGTATTTGTACATTGTTTGCTGTTGGAGGTTAATTGTATTGTTTTCTATTGCATTTTGTCTCATTCTATTTTCTATTTGCATTTTTCAAATGCATTTTTCTTTTTTTTAATATTACATTTTTTGTCTCATTTAGTTTTTTCATTTTTATACTATTTGTTGTAATAATGCAGCCCTATGAGGGGCACAAGTCAGTGCAAACTGTAGGCCGGTCCCAAGCCCGGATAAATGCAGAGGGTTGCGTCAGGAAGGGCATCCGGCTTAAAACCTTGCCAAACAAATATGAGCGTTCATCCAAAGAATTCTATACCGGATCGGTCGTGGCCCGGGTTCACAACGTCAGCCACCGGCGCCATCAACCTGCAGGGCGCCGTTGGAAATTCAGCTACTGTGGGTCGAAGTCAAAGAAGAAGAAGAGGTGGAAAGCGGGTTCTTCGGCAGAAAGAGAAGAGGAAAACACAGAGCCTAGAACTGAATGTGGGGACTTTGAATGTTGGGACTATGACAGGAAAATCTCGGGAGTTGGTTGACATGATGACTAGGAGAAAGGTTGATATATTGTGTGTCCAGGAGACCAGGTGGAAAGGCAGTAAGGCTAGAAGTTTAGGGGCAGGGTTTAAATTATTTTACCATGGTGTAGATGGGAAGAGAAATGGAGTCGGGGTTATTTTAAAAGAAGAGTTGGCTAAGAATGTCTTGGAGGTGAAAAGAGTATCAGATGGAGTGATGAGGCTGAAATTTGAAATTCAGGGTGTTATGTGTAATGTGATTAGTGGCTATGCCCCACAGGTAGGATGCGACCTAGAGGTGAAAGAGAAATTCTGGAAGGAGCTAGATGATGTAGTTCTGAGCATCCCAGACAGAGAGAGAGTCGTAATTGGTGCAGATTGTAATGGACATGTTGGTGAAGGAAATAGGGGTGATGAAGAAGTGATGGGTAAGTACTGCATCCAGGAAAGGAACTTGGAGGGACAGATGGTGGTAGACTTTGCAACAAGGATGCAAATGGCTGTAGTGAACACTTTTTTCCAGAAGAGGCACGAACATAGGGTGACCTACAAGAGCGGAGGTAGAAGCACACAGGTGGATTACATCTTGTGCAGACGATGTCATCTGAAGGAGGTTACCAACTGTAAGGTAGTGGTAGGGGAGAGTGTGGCTAGACAGCATAGGATGGTGGTGTGTAAGATGACTCTGGTGGTGGGGAGGAAAATTAGGAAGACAGAGGCAGAGAAGAGAACCATGTGGTGGAAGCTGAGACAGGACGAGTGTTGTGCGGCTTTTCGGGAAGAGGTGAGACAGGCTCTCGGTGGACGGGAGGAGCTTCCAGAAGACTGGACCACTGCAGCCAAGGTGATCAGAGAAGCAGGCAGGAGAGTACTTGGTGTATCTTCTGGCAGGAAAGGAGAGAAGGAGACTTGGTGGTGGAACCTCACAGTACAGGAAATCATACAAGGAAAAAGGTTAGCTAAGAAGTGGGACACTGAGAGGACCGAGGAGAGGCGAAAGGAATACATTGAGATGCGACACAGGGCAAAGGTAGAGGTGGCAAAGGCAAGACAAGAGGCATATGATGACATGTATGGCAGGTTGGACACTAAAGAAGGAGAAAAGGATCTATACAGGCTGGCCAGACAGAGGGATAGAGATGGGAAGGATGTGCAGCAGGTTAGGGTGATTAAGGATAGAGATGGAAATATGTTGACTGATGCCAGCAGTGTGCTAGCTAGCTTCGAGGAGTTGATGAATGAGGAAAATGATAGAGAAGGGAGAGTAGAAGAGCCAAGTGTGGTGGACCAGGAAGTGGCAATGATTAGTAAGGGGGAAGTTAGAAAGGCATTAAAGAGAATGAAAAATGGAAAGGGAGTTGGTCCTGATGACATTCCTGTGGAGGTATGGAAGCATCTAGGAGAGGTGGCTGTGGAGTTTTTGACCAGCTTGTTCAATAGAATTCTAGTGTGTGAGAAGATGCCTGAGGAATGGAGGAAAAGTGTACTGGTGCCCATTTTTAAGAACAAAGGTGATGTGCAGAGCTGTGGCAACTATAGAGGAATAAAGTTGATGAGCCACACAATGAAGTTATGGGAAAGAGTAGTGGAGGCTAGACTCAGGACAGAAGTGAGTATTTGCGAGCAACAGTATGGTTTCATGCCTAGAAAGAGTACCACAGATGCATTATTTGCCTTGAGGATGTTGATGGAAAAGTACAGAGAAGGTCAGAAGGAGCTACATTGTGTCTTTGTAGATCTAGAGAAAGCCTATGACAGAGTACCCAGAGAGGAACTGTGGTACTGCATGCGGAAGTCTGGAGTGGCAGAGAAGTATGTTAGAATAATACAGGACATGTACGAGGGCAGCAGAACAGCGGTGAGGTGTGCTGTAGGTGTGACAGAAGAATTTAAGGTGGACGTGGGACTGCATCAGGGATCAGGCCTGAGCCCCTTCCTGTTTGCAGTGGTGATGGATAGGCTGACAGATGAGGTTAGACTGGAATCCCCGTGGACCATGATGTTTGCAGATGACATTGTGATCTGCAGTGAAAGCAGGGAGCAGCTGGAGGAACAGTTAGAAAGATGGAGGCATGCACTGGAAAGAAGAGGAATGAAGATTAGCCGAAGTAAAACAGAATATATGTGCATGAATGAGAGGGGTGGAGGCAGAAGAGTGAGGCTACAGGGAGAAGAGATAGCAAGGGTAGAGGACTTTAAATACTTGGGGTCAACCGTCCAGAGCAATGGTGAGTGTGGTCAGGAAGTGAAGAAACGGGTCCAAGCAGGTTGGAACGGGTGGAGGAAGGTGTCAGGTGTGTTATGTGACAGAAGAGTCTCTGCTAGGATGAAGGGCAAAGTTTATAAAACAGTGGTGAGGCCAGCCATGATGTACGGATTAGAGACAGTGGCACTGAAGAGAAAACAGGAAGCAGAGCTGGAGGTGGCGGAAATGAAGATGTTGAGGTTCGCTCTCGGAGTGACCAGGTTGGATAAAATTAGAAATGAGCTCATCAGAGGGACAGCCGAGGTTCGATGTTTTGGAGACAAAGTTAGAGAGCAGACTTCAATGGTTTGGACACGTCCAGAGGAGAAATAGTGAGTATATTGGTAGAAGGATGATGAGGATGGAGCTGCCAGGCAAGAGAGCTAGAGGAAGACCAAAGAGAAGGTTGATGGATGTTGTGAGGGAAGACATGATGGCAGTTGGTGTTCGAGAGGAGGATGCAGGAGATAGGCTTACATGGAAAATGATAACGCGCTGTGGCAACCCCTAACGGGACAAGCCGAAGGGGAAAAGAAGAAGAAGAAGATACTATTTGTTGTAATGTGTTTCCCCAAAAAATCTTATAAACACACAGACACACTGTATGTTAACACATTTGTGTATATTTTGTTTCGTTTTTTGTATTTGACTTTTTTACGTTTTGCATTCTATTTTTTAAATTTTCAAATACTGTATTTTTTTTTATATTTAGTATTTTTTCATCCAATTTCAGTATTTTTCTCCTATTTTTTTTATTATTCTACAAGTTTTCCTATTTGTCCATTATTCGTTTTTTTCAAAATGTATTGAATTTGTGTTTTCATAGTATTTTTGTACATGTTTACATACATACAGTAAATAGTAAACTTAGTGTTCTGAAGCGCTTCGCCATTTTAAAACATTCACATTCAATACACAGAACTGACTCATGTGGGGAAACAAGCTAACCATCACCTACGCTTTTATTTGGACAACAGGAGTCTACAGACACTTTTATAATAAAGTACAGTATGGAAAATACAAATACAGTACTGTATCTCAAGTTTCACTCTCCTTTATGAGAAATGTTTTTTGTTGTTGTTGTTTTTTGCTTTCCAATTGGAAAGGAAAGAAAACAGTAGGACAGAATGAATACGACAATTCTACATTATCATTATAATACTGTAAGGAGGGGAGTAATCAGTTGAATCACCTTATAACTCAACTCGTACTCACTTTTCTTTAAAAAAAAAAGGAGTGTAATTAAATATATCAGATAGAATGCAGCTGTGACAAACCTGAAAAAAAAGAGCGAGCGAGAAATCAGCGTAATTCAATTACAGCAGTTAAAAACCTGTCAGCTTTTGAGTCTCCTTGTTTTAAGTGTTACTGTGTTCCAAGAAGCAGAGGAAACATAATTTTGAAAAAATTGTGCATGTTCCAAGGATTGTAATTTGACAAAAGTTATAACCCCAAATAACATTTTTAATCCCGCCCAGAAAAGACATTGGGTATTATACAGCATACTAATAATGTATGATTGAAAATGTAAGAATAATCACTTATTGTCATGACCATGTATGCATGCACATGAAATTTGTTCTCTGCATTTTACCCATCACAGTGAACACATACACATGTTATTGGAACACACTGGAGCAGGGGGCAGCTGAAGCGCCCGGGGAGCATTTCGGGGTATCAGTGTCTTGCTCAAGGACACTACAGCCGTGAGTCCGGGGGATGTTGGCGGATGGTCCAGTTGGGGTCTTGAACCTCGGTCCCCCACGGTGGCAGGCGATGATTAATTGGGATATGACTGTTTGGCGATATGTCTGCCAGATGTGCCACATGCACGCATCCGCTTCACTGATAAGACACGTGTAATTTGACGGCTTGGTGACGAAGTGCTGCCTCTACAAGTGAAAATACAATCCTTTTTTTCTTTTTTTGGTCTTTACACTCTCATAGCAACCCCCATAGCGCCGCTCCAGTTCGTCATGGTAACAAAAGCCCTACTTGCTTGGCGATCAATCGATTTAATCGTTTTCTTTGGGTCACTTCAATTTATTTTTTTTTGTCTTCAAAAAAGCGAAAACTTGTTTTTTTCCCCGCTTGGCGGCTTCCATAGCCTGCTGACACGCAAACTGTAGACACGGGGGCAGTTAATTCATTAATGTTAAATCGTCAAACATTTCAAATATTTTATTATAATGCGTTAAAAGGGACACTTCCTCCAAGTTTGGAATTAATATCATTTGCTTTTGCATCTACACTGGCATTTGTACCTCATGAAAGTCAATATTTAGTTTACAGCCCAAAAAGACCTGAACGACTGAAGACAATCACAACTATACAGATTATTTTTTTTTTTATATAAAGGTAACTGGCACAAATATCAAAGCTTCTGTCACATTCAACACATCAGAAGGGTGAAATAATAAATTCATTTAAAAAAAAATAAAGAATTCCTACAAATTCAATTGTTGGCATAATGGTGTCTCGAATCAGCTGAGGCTCGCAACTACTTTTTGCCATCCATAGAAACCCGTGATGACGTTAATTAAGGGAAGTGGAGCTATAGCCTATAAACCTGAATCAGGAGTTCAGAACATTCAGAGAAACTCCCCACCCCGTTTAAAATAGTATAGAAAATGACAGCTTGTTAATTTTCCTAATGAAGCACTCCCGATTGGTGTCTTTCAAAAGTACATGACATTCATCAACATGACTAGCGATCAAAAGTTGTTAAAAAAATAATAATACCTGTAATGCGCGGTAATAAGAACTATGCAGCGTTCAAGAGTGTCACAGCTAATCTGTGTGTAAATTGTCCAGTTTGGAATGTTTTGAGATGAACAATCAAGGGCACAAAAGAGGACAACATGTTTGGCATACCAACAGTTTCTTTCGGGTATCAATTAAGTGTCCACTTAACGCTGCTTTTCCCCTACAAAAAGTCTAGATCTCATTTAAAGTGGACTTATTATGAAAATGAACTTGTATAGAAAATTGTATCCCCATCAAGTGTGAAATTATTCATTTAATTTTTTTTTTTTGTGAGCTGCCTATTTCTGAAAATGTGTCTGTAAGCGAGCACTTCAGCATTTCGACAGATTGTGACATCACAGGGCAGTTTTTATACATAACCCTGCCCCCACACCAAGGTCCTCTACCCATGACTTGAACGCTAGGCTAGGCCAAGATCCGTCACTTTCAAGCGACGGCCGAACTACACCGAAATCATGTCAATTTAAAGTAAAACGCTAAGAAGAACTACACTGATGTTGCACGCACAGATTAGCATTGCTGTAATTCTTGATCCTTGGGGAATTTTGACCAAAAAAAAGAAATGTCATAATGATACCTGGGAGCTGATTTAGATTGTTAATAAAGCATATATCCTCTTTAAAGATGACAAAATAATTTACAGGTGGTCCTCGGTTTAAGACGGTTCCAACATATGACATTTCGTGTTTAGCAAGGCTGCACAATGCACTACGAAGCGTACAAATACGTGGTCAGGCGGAACAAGAAGCCACACTCAGTTACCGCCGCTTAATTTTAGATTCATGGCCTACAAGTGTTACTTATACAAATATTTACTGCGATTCTGACTTGAATTACTGCATTACATTACCCTAGTGATAGAATACATGCGTTCCGACTAACGTACAAATTCAGGTTACGCCACTGACCTAGGAACAGAACGCCATCATAAACCAAGGACCCTCTGTATACTCGGATTAACAAAAAAAAAAAAAAAACGAGAATTTGCCATGTGAAATGGAAACCTAACCATAGTGAAGTCCTATGTGCCTTATTGTCCTTGACAATGATTTAAATGCCCTCAAATTCATCTTCAACACGAGCTGAATTTCACATTCTGGAAATGAATGTTTGTTTTCCCACAACAAAAAAAATGAAGTACAGTACTTGAAAACTAAGACAAAACTAGACCAGAACTAAAATTAAGAGGAATGACAATAAAAAGTGTAAATTCACAAATTCCGGAACCCGTGGAAATGCTCCCAAAATGAAACACTCGGGAAGCGAGGAAGAGGTTGGTCCACAAAGACGACAAATGGGGGATGATGGAATCAGACCTGGTGGTTGGCGGCAGTACCATAATCCTCCCGAACATTTTAACCAGTGAGAAGCCTAAAACAAGACAGGAAGTAGTAAACACTATTTAAATCGGGTCGGGGTTCAAAAAGAGAACAGCGCTGGTGAACCTTCTGATGTTAATTAGCGGAAGAAGCTAAGTTTCTCCCGCAGCCATTCCTCCGTCAGGTCCTCTGTGTTCCGGATCTCAAACACCTGCAGCGACAAAGATTGCACTTCATGTTTGAAAGGTATATATTTTTTCAAAATAGAGTGGCAGCTTAGTTTATGAGAGACCTGGCTCGTTTCGAGACGCGAGCCGTCGATTGGACGATTTTTTTTGTCTTGCGTTAAGAGCAAATATTTGAGTTACGACTCACAAGCACTAAATGGTGGCAGCAAACTTCACAACAAGGAACAGATAGTGAACAATTATTTATTGAAAAAGAAAGGTCAAGTGCTTGCTTCAAGCTCTTTATTGCCATTCCCAGTTCAAACACAAAGATTTAAACATTGTGTATTTAACCAAACCACAAAACGTAGAAAAGTCCGCTGGCTTAATGCTAAGCCAAAACGCACAATACAAAATGCCATAGACGGGCTAACAAAACTAGCATCAATGTAACGGTGTTATAACGTTTTAAGCAACTTAAGCAACAGATATTTGAACAATGCAGCAACACATGTAGACAACAGAACAATTTATTTGTTATTCTTTGCGAAAAAAGACTAATATTACTGTAGCTTACTGAGTCACTTAATTGAGAAACTCTTCTCTCGTCTGTATTATACTGCCACCTCGTGGCCAAGGCTCACACCAGAAGGAACACAATGTCAAAAAACATTGAAGCATTAAAATCATGATGCAGAAATTGTTTCATTTTTTCGTTACAATTTATTTTTTTGTTGGTGTTTTTTGTGGGACTGGAAGGGATTAATGGCAGTTGAATTCATTTGAATAGGGAACAATCATTTGAGATATGAGTGTTTTAAATTACAAGCGTGGTCACCGATCAAATTCAACTTTTATCTCAAGGCACAACTGTATTATTAATTATTGGCGAATGCTCCAATTTTGTTTATTGGCTCGGGCTCACAGTTGGACGTTATCATATTATTTTGCTGTCCTAACCATGTTTACTAACCTTGGTCATTTCAGCAGTATGCACCAGCTTGTTTTTACTGCCCGCGTACATCATCTGCTGCTCCGGTCTGCAACCTGCCCCAAACGCACAAACGCAAAATATTCCGCTTAGGCTGGAAGTCAGCGCTTTTTAAGCGTCTGGCATTTTGCGTGCATACGTACCCACGGGGCTAGAGAAGATGAAGCAAAGAGGATAGGACACTCGTCCGTCATCGTGCTGGTATTTGTAACTGTACACCACAAATCGGGGCTGTCTCTCCGGGAGCTCGTCTTTCAGGTCGTCGGGAGAAATGTCCTGGAACAAAACAAATGACGAAACATTGATGCTTGACATATTGTTTAGCGTCAATAATTCAACGTACCTCGTGTTCTTCTTCCAGGATCACAAGTTGTTTGTCTTTATCGATCTTCACTGAAAATCAAACATGGGAAGGGAATAAATAATACAAGCACAAGTAAAGAAATCTTGTGTTATGTCATTGAATGAGTCGAAAGTGGGGCTGGGCAAATAATAGATTTTATTGACTAATTACATTTTTTGTCCTTCTTTAAATAATGTTTTTGGTAGCTTCCATAGTTCCAGGCATCTCCCTACTGACGGGCACTGCTTGCACTAACAACATGGCGACAAACATCGAGGGCATAATTTACAAAAGCTGTTTGCTACCTACCAAACTGCACACGCGTGCTCAGGGAGGACAGAATAGTACAGTACGTACGTATATAACATGCTGGTATCGTAGTATCGGAGCGTTTTTACGAGTCCGAGTAGGAGTACAGACAGCGTATTGGGTACTGGTATCATTATCGCTGCAAAAGTAAAATCTATACAACTAACAATCTTATTCAGGTTTTTGCGCTGGGTTCTTGCTTCCCTTTAAGGGAATACTGGATTAAACAAAAAAAGTCGATAACGGTTGGCCTTGTTTGGAAAGTCAGGAGTAGACCCCAAATGGACAAAAAAATGATTTTGTTCTGGACAAAGCTTTTCCAAATTGATGTAAACCCGATTTGATTCCAGATTTAAAGCGCTTGCCTTAATTTTGCCCGACCCAGCGGGAAGCAGCGACAAATCAAACCAATTCCCAGCGTGTGTGCGGTGTTAAGAGCCCCACCGGCACAACTGTTGGTTTACGGCTTAAATGCTGTGAGTGACCTACTTCTGGGGAACTGTCAAGGATTTTAGACTGATGAAACGGAATGTTTCACGAAAAGCCCATTAATGCTAGATCTCAAGGAAAACATGAAAGAAATATGAAAGGAAGGAATTTTGAACCGATACTCACTGACGATGGCTGCGTTGTTGGTCTCCTTGCGGAGGCGGAACTTCTTCAACTTCTGGACCAGATCTTCGTCCACATCGCACACTGTCAGTGACTCACTCTGATCAAATAAAGAAATAACCAACAAAATAACCAAAAGGCCCAACAGAAGACTAGTGGTCATCTTGCCGTCCACATAACAGATACACTTCAGGGAAAGTTAACCGTTGTTAATCGATGTAGTGGCTCACACAACACGACAGACATTTGAGCACATACTTCCCGCGAGTTATATATGCACATGCTTTGTGTTCCAATATATACGGTAGCCTGAATAACACAAAAGACATAACACTTGTAAATTTAAATCATGGCAGAGATGTTCTGTAAATTGTTGCATGCACAGCAGCTTAGGAGTTCATACTATGCTGATGCACAGGACCACCCACTGAAGGCTACCCAATCTGACCCATAGCCAGACACAACAAAAAAGCTGGTTCAACGGGATTTTATCATTTTATTTTATCCACCTCTGTGTCACATCATCATCACATTACATAACTCCACAGCACGCAGATAAGAGCTCCTTCAAAGTCTCCATTCTATAATTACACTTTCCTCAACAGATGGCCCGGGTGGGAGGTGGGATTTCTGAGCTTTGCGAGAAGATCCTCAGAGATTTGGCAGACTTTCAGCGCAAGTGACACAACAGGAAGTGCGGCAGATAAGAAGACAAAGAATGAGGAACCACAATGACACTTGTGACAAGAGTTCTGCTTTTTGCTGTAGAACTTCATTCCTAACCAGGAAGACGGCTAGTAGGCTTGACCAGAAAATGTCTTTTATTGTCAAGACATCCAGTGAAAAGCAGACACGGGTGAAAAATTATAAAGGAAAGGTGGAGGAGGAGGAGGAGGAGGAGGAGGAGGAGGAGGAGAAGAAGGCAAGATAGTGGAATAACAGCTTGCAGAACCCAGGCGTGTTGAAGCAAATTATTCGCAGCTTTGCAGGGCATCCGCAGCAGAAAGTTTCCCCACACACATTCTCCTTCAGAATAAGACAACTCCTTCAATTAATAATCATGTAACTGTGTTTTCATAACAGTTTTTAATACTGTTTTATTTTCAACGTGATATTACAGACCCCCAGATATGACATGGGGGGGGGGGTGATGGTGGACATAATATATTTGTGCACAAAATTCTAATTTGTGGAAACAACAGAGTGAACCCCCGCTATTCATCCGTAAATACTGAAAATCCGCAAATATTTGATGCCGACCCTGATTGGGGCTTGTAATGGTGTATAGATGCCTCCTCAAGCGGTCACAAGTTTTGCATATCCTTCCTCAACTAAGCGGTAGTACCTGAAAAATGTCCGAAAGAACCGACTTTTCAAAAAAGGGGAAAAGTCGTAGGGCGCCCCAACGACTCAAAAAAACAAAACAAAAACATAATAAAGAACAGAACATACCACTGTCTTTTGCAGTTTTGAAACTGTAACTTTATAAAATTGCAGTATACCTTGAAATCGGTAACACACGGGCACACACAATCATGTGTAGATGTGTAACTTTAAAGGGCGTGACATAGTGAGCGATGTCGCTATTCTCACTTTACTTTGAGCATCTTCTCCACGCTCCTTGCAACGGTTTTCATTTTGTACTTGTGTGTTTGGCTGTTTGTTCCATTTAATAATCGCCTGAAAGTGCAGTGTCGCACTGTCACTATTCTTTTTTTTCCCCACTTCTGCACTCATAGTAAAAAAATGTGGTGACTACACAAAGCAAATTCATTCATATATACACACACACACACACACACACACACACACACACACACACACACACACTTAAAGTAACTAATAAGTTAATGTACCAATGTACTAATTTGTGGCCTGTGCTCACGAAATATAAATTTGTGGGGTTAATATCATTCCCATAAACAACTTGGACGCCCGGGTAAGCAAATAGAGCACCAATGTATGTAGCCTGCCAACATAAACAAAACGTAAACTCCAAGTCTATCTAGTCAGTCTACATTGGCTTTTATTTTGACACCCACAACCGGAAAACGGTTGCCAAGTCGCTTATCCGCTTGATACTAGAGGATGGTACTCATGCTAAAGCTATCAAGCTAACGCTAGCCAGCAAACGGTCGTACTATTCCGTACTTCGTACTCCCAAAGCTTTATATTCCTCAACATCACCAGATTGAAACATACAAGCAAACGTCACGTCAACTCTCTCCCCGACATGAACGACACACTCACCATTGTTGTTTTAGGAGTTCGAAGCTCGAAGACGCGGAAGCTGGTGCTCGGAATGGCTGGGACGCGTTCAATGTTTTTTGTTTTTTTAAACTTCGCATCAGCTTGTGACTGCTTTGGCCAATCCCGAACAAGAGATCCTCCTTCTAAACTTCATCCGTCCACACTCACCACTGTCTTGACAAATCAGTCGATAAGAGTTTACAATTTTAAAGTATGAGCAGCTCGGTGACATAAACCTAATATTTGTACTTGGATATCATCAATACTGTACGCTCTTGGAATAGATAGAATCTTCAGTTATGCCTATATATTTTTATAAATCGAGTTCAATTGTAATAATTAAAATTCAACTTGATTTGGTGATCGTGAGTGACAATACATTTTTTTATATTAAAAAAACGTTATTTCGTGTTCTGTCCATTGAACGTAGCCACTTTGCTTCGACGATGTGACGTCATCAAATAGGAATTGTTGCAGTTTTAGCCTGTTGACTTTTGAATGTGTTTTTGGGTCTAATAAGTCGTAGGCAGGGGAAATCAGATAATAGTATGTTTATAAAGTAAAAAATATGTTTTAACTGGACACTTATAAAAATGTTTTCGTTGAGTGTTAGTGTATATAGATCTAGATATAGATTTATATTGTGGGATTCTGCAATGATTATTTTTTCCACAAGAACTGTTACTGTTGACTCAACAGCACATCACATGTGAAGTAAACATTGTTAGCTAATTGAATATAGCCTACCACCACTAGTTAGAATGAAATGTAATCCATAACAGGTGGTTTGGATAGAGGGAGGATGGAAACAGACGCTGGTGCTCCTTCAATTATTATTATTTTTTTGAATAAATGATTTTAAAAAATACAGTAAGCAGAAGTATATACTTGCTGACCGACAACGGCCTCAACTGACGCCGTCCCTCTGCACACACAATGGCTGAAAGCTAAACCCAGTACAGTCCTCAATAGCTCACTTCCACGTCACTTAACAGGCGAGGCCCACCTTTTTAGGCACACATTCATTCACAGGCACAGTTACTGTAGTGTAGAATGTGTGGATGGTGAACCCAAGTGGCCAAAAATGTATATACAGTACCGATTGTTAATAATGCAGTGTACGCATGAATCTTTAACTATATGCATAGATAATACACTAAATACTTTGAGGATTTTATCTATTGCAGGGTTGGTCTGGAATATAAACCATGTGATTAAAGTGCAATTAAGGTTTTTTCACATTGTTCTTGGTTTTCATCGTGTTTGCCGCAGGGCAGTGCACAAGGATGACAATGCTAAGCTTGCCCATATTTGGAAGTGCTCGTGTAGCAGCCAACCAGAAAGTAACAGGAAGACTTTTTCTCGCTGATTGGTCTATTGCTGCTAGTAATCTGAAGTCACTCCGCCAGCCCCTCTCACATTGGATGCACCTTCTGATGTCACAGCGATGGCGTTCTCGAATTGAACATTTTTCAATTCTAGGGCGCGTCACTTCAATTCTAGGGCGCGTCATGGCAAACGTTTACCTTGCACCGCGATGCGACACAGCGTTCCGTCCTCTCTCACTCGCATCATATACACAATGAATGGGCTAGTTGACGGCGGATTGCACGTTGCTTAGTTCAGCGTGAAAAGCCCTTTAGTGTACCCATATGTCTGTATTATACTGACCCCAGGTGAACAAGTCATGCACACTAGAAAGAGCAACACAATATTCACTGAATTACACTTTTTAAATTTTTCAAATTTTCAATTTTCACTGTATGTTTCTATAAAGTACACTTATTATAAAGTGGTATATTTCTTATTACAAAAAAAAAATTGTGGGGGGAGGTTGGAACGGATTAATGGCATTTCAATCAGGAACGATGATTTGAGATATGAGTGTTTTGAGTTACCGAACAAATTAAACTAGCATCTCAAGACATCACGGTATAAAAGTTGGTCTTCAAATTGAGAAGAAAAAAAATGTGTAAACAATATTGGCAAAAAAAAATACAAATTGGCTAAGCGTTAATATATGTTTTTAAAATGTGTAAAATACTGTAAGCGTCCAAAAGCCTCTTACCTGTATAGATACCTGTCTTATTACTTAGTGCTGTTTTTTTCCCGCCTTCAAAATATTTTGTTATTATTGCTGATTCAGTAATTTTGTTGTCAAAATATTTCGCGTGAATTGTATTATAAAGATGAAAAAATAAAATAAAAATAGAATTAAAAAAAAAATCTGCGCTGTGGCGTCATCAAATGGGCGTCGTCACACTTCCTGTTTGAAGAGTTGTGTTTAGTAGGCAGCTGCGGTTGCTTGTAGTTAGCCTGACGCGGAGGCTAAATTAGCAGGCTAACTGGCCTACACTCCAGGACAACAAGCGACCCACTTAAACCACTGAAGATTCCACCCCCTGGCGAGGTTTTTATCGACAATACTATATTCTCTCCTGTTGTCTTCTTTTACTGTCAGCGGAGTTGACAAACTAGCGAGTTAGCCTTCGTACACTTACAGTTTCGCAGCTACAGTTAGCCCACTCGCCCTGTCAACAGTGTTGCAACTTAACTCGTTTGGCCAAATAAGTAGATAGCGTGTACGCGCTGACAGTGCATGATTTGCCTGCCCTAATGTTGTTTTAGTCTACTCGGGCGTCCACCTTTGTGGATTGTGTTAATAATTTCTTCGGAATGGAAATGTTTAGTGTGTCATTACTCAGATGTGCCTGTGTGTGCGTGTGTGTGTGTGAGTGAGTGAGTGAGTGAGTGAGAGAGAGAGAGTGAGAGAGTGAGTGAGTGAGTGAGTGAGTGAGTGAGTGAGTCAGTCACCACCTCCTGCTTGACAGCTGGTTACCCGCCCCAAAAATACTCACATTCGGTTTTGTCTTTGTTTTAGGTCATGTCGGATTTCTCGGTAAGTTTTCCTGAATGTTATGGTTGTGTTACAGTAATTCTTGTATGATGACACTTGTTTTTCTCCACCGCAGCTTACAGATGCTTTGGGAGACAGCACCCCGAGCCAGGCCAAACCGCAAGGCAACACCAACCCGTCAGCACCAGCAAACAACCCTCCGCCTCCTTCTAACCCCGGATGGCCATCGTCAGCCCCGGGAGCTCCCACCCAGCCCTCAGCCCCTTCCGGCTTCTCCGGCGGCACCGGCCCCGGCGCGCCGGGCCAGTTCCCTTTCCCCTCTGGCCCCGGAGCGCCGGGCCACTACCCGGGGCCCCCTTCGGCGCCGGGTGGGTTCCCATCTGCTCCCGGGATGCCTGGACAGTATCCTCCAGCGCCAGGGGCTCCAGGGCAGTACCCCGTCAGCCCCGGTGCGCCTGGGCAGTTCCCAGGGCACTACCCACCTGAAGGAGCACCTGGTCAGCTACCCGGTGGGCCTGTTCCTTACCCAGCTGGACCTTTCCCCTCTGGTCCCGGAGCTCCTCCTGGGCCTTATCCCAACATGCCTCTCCCGGGTAACTACCCAACAGGGGGTAACGGCATGTATGGTCCGGGGGGTTCGGGCGGATTCCCCCCTCCTGCCGGCCCAGGTGCCTTCCCGGCATTCCCCTCTGGTGGAGGCTTCCCCCCTATTCCCGCTGGCTCTTGGGGACATGGTGGCGGAGGTTTCCCACCGGCACCCGGCCCCTTCGGTCCCAGTCCTGGCCCGATGGGTCCTTACGACAACCCCGCTGCTCCAGGAGGCATGCTGGTGAGTACAACTAACTGCATCCAGTCAGTTTGCTTGCTGGCTTGCGGTGGTGTGCAGTAGAGCTTCTTTGGTGACATACTTCCACTTCTGTTTTTGTCTTGCTTGATGTTTTTCCACCAAGTGGTCTGGTTCAATCCAGTTAGGGATGGGAAACCCTCATCATGCTTTTGTCTTAAACCTCTTGTGTTTTGGTTATATAGATCACCATAAAGTGACTCTCTAACATGGACTTAGTATAAATTGTCAATTTTATTTCAAAAATTACCTTGGTTTTGTTATACGAGTGTCCAGAAAAGGCCCCTCTGACAGCTACTTCTGTTTGACCCAGTTTTGTATCCGCTTTGTCCATATATAGGTAAGACAGTCCCTTTCCTCTGATTGGTTGCCTCCGTGTAGAAGACCCACTTGTGAGGGCACACCTGTTTGTTATGTTGACAGCGCTGGCTCGGGCGTGGAGGGGAACGCGGAAATCTTCGCTAGTGATGTAGATAAACTCGAGAAATTCAAATGAACTGATTTCAGGCCTCTGGGGAGAAAAACGTCAGGAACCCAGGAATGGGCGGATGATTTGATTTCATATTTCACATGTTTACTGAGGCACCATAGAGACAATACATGAAGGATGAATAATTACAGCTCTTTAGACATCCAATCACTCGGTTTTGGGGTGGGCGGTTGTGTCTCATGCAAATGCTGAATATGGCAATGGCTTTTCGTTTTTATTTATTTATTTATTTATTTATTTATTTATTTATTTATTTATTTATTTATTCATTCATTCATTCATTCATTCATTCATTCATTCATTCATTCATTCATTCATTCATTCATTCATTCCAGCAGAATGGAGAATCTGTATCCATTTTATGCCGGAACATTACCCTGACTACCAAGAGCGGAACTAGGGCGTACTATGAAGCGAATGGCTACTCAGTGTTGCCAATTTAGCACTGTCACTGAATTTTTTAACTTTTTTTGATCCCTGTAGCAACCATTAAAAAGGAAAAAAGTGCCTACCAACAAATTGAGTGACTTTTTCTGGTCTTATTGGAAACTTTAAATTAATCGATTATTAAAATATTATTTGGATCCCTAGTCACTGGGATGAGAGAACACATTCGTGTGAGTGCATTCTGCCGTAGACTTAAACGCGTCTCCTTATCCGCACTCATTTTGTGCTGTGGTAAGTCTAGCACCTCGGGAAGGTGAAAAATCACATTGCACGTTTTGATTCGCTCCCGGGCTCCGAGCCTCTGACGGCAGGTGAGGGCCGGGCAGCTGACTTTTGTATAATTTGTTTTGATTGAATCTATGTCATCGTCGATTGTGAAATCCGTTGAAGTGACTCGCCCGCATGTGTGGCACTAGTATGTTTTCTGGGCAATGCTAATCAACAAGCTGCAGTACCTTCAGTGACTGCTCGCACCAATAACGGGAGGGGGAGTGATCATGTCACTTTGCTTGCACTGATGACAAAAACAAAAAAAAAGTATACCTTGAAACTGGTAACCAGCCCATGGCTAGCACTAACTGCACGGTCCCGCTTCGGTGGGTTCTGTCTGAAAGGCACGGGCAAATAAATGTTGTCGCTACCATTTTTCACCCTGGATATGCCAATTTTTGAAGGCAGTGTAAGAGGAGGGAAACCCAATTAAACCTGGCAAAGAAGTGGGATGGAAAAGTTGTTTTTGGAGCCTTTACAAAAACGTACTGTACCATTTGGTGGAAACAGCAAACTTTTCCCACTCTAGCTATCAAGTCAACTTCTGGTGTCGCTATGATGCAGGAATTCCCTAAAAAAGGGCTTGGGGAATAATGTGTCAGACTCTGCTGTGGGCGAGAAGCATCATCAAGAATTGGAATATGATAATTTAAAAATATATATATTTTTTTCAAATGTCTTCTTGTCTTTCAGCCCAGATTTTATCCACCAAATAATTGAAAGGGACAAAGGACGTCACTTCCGGAATCAACATGTGGTTTGACTAGAACACGGTGCAGGGGGAATTAAGACTTGGTGTACCAGTGCTATATATGTATTATATACCAGGATGGACACATTTATTACATTTATATTACTGCTTTACTGTATTAACTAAAATCACTTTGTATTATTGTTCATAATTTTGTAAGTCACTACGAATAAAAGGTCTGTTTAACTTCTTTTGCTCTTTTTCCCCCCCCCCCCCCTATGTGTGGTTGCTCTGTCATCATGTCAAGGAAAAACAGAGTGACCATTTGTATTCGACAGTGAAACCCTGCATATTTGCGGTTTGGCATTCGCAAATCCAGATTCACAGATTTGTTTTTGGGGGGGACATATCTTCAGTTATTCACTGAAAAACTCTCATGATATTGCTTTGGCATCTATGTGACAAGGAAGTGAGTTGAGGAGTTTCATTTCGACATGAGGGCTTTGCCACCATCTTGTGGCATCCATAGTCACTTGCAAACCTTTTTAGGGGAGCGTCAATTACTCGCTGCTTTTTGCTATTCGCAGGGGTTCACTGAATTTGTAATACTACTTCGGCAGCCATTTTGTCACATTCATGGAACATGAGTACAACGGTATGGATGAGCTTTTTTGTATTGAAGTGTTCATTTCATCTATTCGAGTATTCAATGGCGGGGGGAGGGGCTACATATTTGTCTGGTGGGATGCATTTTGTTTTCACATGTAATGACTTGCACAGTCTTTCTTTTAGTATGTTTAGCTCCAAGAGGAAGCTTTTTCTTTAAAGTGGTGTAATCATGTTGTCGTACTCATAAATATGATTACGGTATTTTGCTTTTACAGATGGTGCCATACGATCTCCCGCTCCATGCCGGACTGATGCCGCGTCTTGTCATCACCATCGTTGGGGAACCGATTCCTGGAGCAAGCAGGTATGTTCTCATTCTGCTTGAAGTTTAGCCTAGAGGTTTGCATTTAAAAAAGCGAATATATATATATATATATATATGTATATATATATATATATATATATATTTAATGTCATTTTGATGTATATTGTAATTTATAGAGTGGAATGTCGTTATTAAATCTTTTTATGATTTATTAGTATAACTACTATAAATAATGAGAATTACTAATTGCTTTATTTATTTTATTTATTATTTTTGACTGCACAAGTCAATTTTTAGTAATATTACAGTGCCGTGAAAAGTATTGGCCCCCTTTTCAAATTGTTATATTTTTGCATAGTTTCCCCACTTTAATGTTTAAGATCATCAAACAAATATATATATCAGAGAAATATAACCCAAGTGAACTTAAAATGCTTGTTTTTAAATAGTGATTTCATTCATTAAGTGGGGAAAAAAACTATTCAAAGTTACCTGGCCTTGTGAAAAAGTAATGGCGCCCTAAACCTAATAACTGATTGGGCCATCCCTAGCAGCAACAACTGAAATAAGCGTTTTCTATAAGTGTCAATGAGACTTTCACATCTCTGTGGTTATATTTTGGCCCGTTCTTCCTTGCAGAGTTCAATAAAATGACAATTTACTTTGATTGAAAACATTGAGTATGATAAATCATCTCATACTGTTTTTTTCCACCCTTTTTTTTTTATCACTCCTGTGATACAGGTTCCACATGGACTTCATGAAGGGTTCAGACGTGGTCTTTCACTTCAACCCTCGCTTCCACGAGCAGACCATCGTCAGAAACTCCAGCATCGGAGGATGTTGGGGGCCAGAGGAAAGGGGCGGAGTTTTCCCCTTTGTTCAGGGCCAACGCTTTGAGGTAAGCCACGGAAAACGGGACTTTAACGCAAGTGTGTAGACTCTTTTACACTGAAAGAGAGAGCGTGTGTGTGTGTGTGAGGTGGCGAGTGTTTGAGAGTAAGTGTGTGCGTGCTAACTATTAACAAGCCACTGAATTAGAACAGACAAGTCTAGCATTACCTGACAGTATTGCTTGGCCTTGGCGAGGGTCTGACTGACTTTACAAGCGCTTTCTGGTGACACGCGCTGACGTCTGATCCTCTGCGCAGCTGAAGATCCTGGTGGAGGAGGACGTGTTCAAGGTGGCCGTGGACGGCAACCACCTGCTGGAGTACGAGCACCGCGTGGGCGGCCTGGAGGACGTCACCCTGCTGCGGGTGACGGGCGACGTGGCGCTGTACAGCGTGGCGCCCAACATGATCTGAACGCCGCCCCGCGGAAGGACAAACCGTATTTGAAACAAAATCCCTGAGAAACAACGCACGCACCTTTTGGAATTTGACACCCACACATATGTGCGCGTACCCTGTTAACAGAAGGTAATCTTTGCCCACCTGGCATTCTTTTAAAAATATAATTTATCTAAGTTTTCCGTAGATGCGCATAAAATGCTGAAAAATAATGCTTTGCTATATACTGATGTTAGAACTGCACTTGTAACATAATAGAATCTAAGGGGAAAAAAAACATGAATGGACCTTTTCACCAGGACGTCACACGTACTTGCGGGTGGCAAAAGTGCTGATTGCACTACTAGTAAACAAACCCATGTCATTTGACCAAGGTAGAGCCATTGAGAAACCAGTTAAATGGCTTGAATGACGGATTCCAGCCTTCTTCTTTACCACCGTAGTTTGAATGTCTGAAGGTGAGCCGAAAAGATGTTAAGTGAGAGAAATTGCTTGCAAGGGAGACGGAACGCCAGCAGTAATTTACGTTTCAACAGGTAAGTTGATTCAAAATTAGACACGGTGGAAATTCAGACTTTGTTAACATGATCATTGAAAGACTGGCTAATTAATTGACTTCTTTGTTGCTCCGATTAATGACATACACTGAAAGCACTGTAGAGTTGACATTAGCTAGCTTTGCTAAATTACTCAAAGACAACTACTGTCTTGCTATCTATTTCCACTGGATACTCTTTTTTTGTTTTTTGTTTTTTGTTTTTTTTGTTTTTTTGTTTTTTTAAAGTGAAAAGGTCCATTTAATGTTATCATGTGTCCCGAAACATTTCACGTTTCTATCGAGATGAAATGCCAAGATTTTTCAAAGATAATAAATGCTGACTTTTGGTTGACACCGTTAGATGAATGCCTTTCTGACAGTGTCAGTGTCCTTTTGTAATGTATAAAGCGGGATGCTTGAAGTTGAAACTTACTATTTAACTGACTATTTAAAGCCATGAATACATTCTTTACCTTGACTCCTTCCGGGTTGCAAAATTGCACGTGCTGTGTTCTCCGGTGTCCCGACACAGTCTAAGGAGCGTGTAAGGATTGAAGTGTTTCATTGCCAAAGATAACAGTGGCACAAGTATTCCCCCACCCCTCAATATAATGGCAAATATTAAACGACTGATTTGTTTTTTTTTCCCCCAAAATGTACTTCTGTGTATTGGACGTGACTGAAATAAAGATGTGTCAGTGATGCTTGGCTAATACTGCTGGCTGAATAATACAATGACGTGATGCACGCAACTCCAAAATCATCTGTAAATATAATTCATTCATTTTTACATATATAATCAGTACATAACGAGTATTATACTAAATCCTCAACTTTATAGCGCACTCTAAAAAAAGCTGCTGAAACAAAGTTTTGTACATGCATACGAAGTTAACAAAACAAAAATATCAAAGAAAGAAAATGGTACTGTTTAATACAAAATAATCTGTTCAAAGCACTCCTGCAGTGCATGCTGTGTAGACCATTTTCTAGTTGATGGTTTTATAAGTTAGAATTAATTTAAAATTCATTCATTTATGCACCCTGAATAAATTTAAATTGATTCAAAATTGCCTCAGCATTAGTGAAATTGTGTACTAGTACTAATGGATTTCAGACATAATAAAGTAAACGAAAGAATGTACTTGCGTCTCGACTTGTTCTGGTTGCGCAAGACTTTAAATGCAGGGTGCTATTTAGATGATTTTAGTTTTAGTGAATAAAAATAAAACTGAGTATTTTCATTCAAATTGTCTGGACACTTGTGTGACAAATACAGTAAATATTAAATAAAAGAAAAAGTAAATAAAATGGAAACAAAACAAGTCAAAATGAACGTTTTACACTTATGTGTTTAATGGATTTTATTTTAGGTAAATGGTATGATTGTAATATAAGAATATGTAAAATATTTTCAGTAAAATAAATGTGTTTTTTGTGTTATGTAGATTCTTTTAAGAAAATGGTTACATAGACAAAATATATCTAACATAACATACTTTTAAATAACACCAAATTTGTTTTGCTACCTAAATTGTTTTAAGTTAATCTAAAAAATAATATTTTCAGTAAAATATAGTTGTTAATTTTCAATGTAAAATACTGGAAATGTAATAACTTCTTTTTATACTAGTGTGACTTCTAAGATTGTTTTAAATGAATGTTTATGAAATCCAAATACCCATATTTGAAGGAAATAGTCTTAACTTCTAAAATAAATAATTTTCCAGTTAAACAAATGTATATATGAAATGTTAAAGGGGCTATAGCATCCAGATGGCCTGTTTCACTAACAGGCTCTTTATGAATTTTTTGCTTAGGAAAATGAAATATCGATACGCCCCCATGTCTTGCTATGATGTCAGAGGCAGAACTGGAGACCAAATTTGCTGCATAGCTGGCGGGTGTGGACAAAGGAATGTAGACTTGGAATAAGAAAAATTCCTGTGAATTTATTTAATTCAAACATGTACGTACATCGGTTGCACATCATTAAACGATGTTAAACTAACATACAGTATTGAATATTTTCGAAGAAAATCAAGACAGTTTACTACCTTTTAATCATGTGCAGCGGAAAATTAAGTACTTTTAAATGTACTATACTATAAAGTGGCAGTATTTACCCATATTGTATATATTGTCGCCATCGGGCAGAATCCTCGCACCTCCAAAATGACAACTGTTCAAGGAAAAAAAAATAAAATACTTGCTTGACTTTCCTAACACTCCTTTGTTCAAGTTGACATACCTTATATTGCTATCATGTACCGTTGCACACTGATCAATACAGAACTACCCCAAAATTATGTACAATTGATAATTTGTTATGCTGTCATTGATGAAAATAACAGACAGCAGCCGTCGTCATCACAAGCTTCGCTCACGCCAGGCCTCTGACTGTATAAATAGCCTTTAACTTAACAAACGCAAACGCCTGTGTTACATCATCCTCCCAAACTCTTTCAAAGGTCTTAGAGCCATGGGTGAGTCAGTACCTAAAACGATGAGATGAAGAACCCCGTATATTAGCCGGAATTTAATCTGCGCTAGGGGGCAGCACTCGCGCGCAACGCTTCATTTTACGCCATGAGCGTAAGCGAGCAAGTCGCATAATCGTCACCAAATGAGTTCACCTTCACGCAATTAAGTTTGTCTCCCGCGTCGCCTCCGCTTGAAAACAATCTCCACGACAACTATGAACGGTTCGCTCATTTCAAACACGGTGGACATTAAACTCAAGCGTGGGCCTGCAGGTAAAGATAATTTCATGGCGGTGGTCGCTGCTAAATTACGTGGCTAGCGGGGAAGCTATCGAGCTAATGGCTAACCAACTCTCCAAACCAGCAAAACATGAGCAAACTCAGAGCTGGTGGCGTTGTTAAAACATTCGAGCTGACAAATGAAGTCAAACTTCTCGATTGTTGTGGCTCGTGAACGCGTTTGTATGCTATTTGACGCTTTATTTTACGTATTCGCTCGGCCTGTCAGACAAAGTGAAACAGTGCGTGTGTGGGGTTAACACTATACGTTATTTTCTGTTAGACTAGAAAAAAAGTCCCGGTGGAAGGCAAGCACAAACGCAATCGTGCTGCACAGTGGAATAAACATGATGTGCATTTATACATCAGGAAAAGCAGTGATTGATCCACATAGTGGAAACATTTGACCCGAGGTATGTGCTTCTAAACTGCAAATGTTTTTTCACATGCCACCTTGTCTCACTTGGACAATTCTAAAGTAGAGAGACTGATGATCGGCATCAATATTCGGCGTTTTGACACATTGACAGCTGCCTTTTTTTTTTTTTTTTTTTTTTTTTTAATCCGACGGCTGATAAGAGCTCAAGTTAAAACTGTAAACTGCAGGGAACCATTTATTTGTTTTAAAATTTTCAGTTAACTTTATAACAGGTTGTGCTCACCCTGGTAACTGCCTGCACCTTTTTTTTTTTTTTTTTTTAACTTAAATCAAAGATAAGTGAAAGGTTAACTGCCTCACAGTTCTGAGGACCGGGGTTCAAATCCCGGCCCCCGCCTGTGTGGAGTTTGCATTTTCTCTCCATGCCTGCGTGGGTTTTCATCTGGACACTCCGGTTTCCTCCCACATCCCAAAAACATCCGTGGTAGGTTGATTGAAGACTCTAAATTGCCCTTTGATGTGAATGTGTGTGCGAATGGTTGTTTGTTTCTGTGTGTCCTGCGATTGGCTGGCGACTGGTTCAGGGTGTACCGGGCCGAAGATAACTGGGATAGGCTCCAGCATGCCCGCGACCCGAGTGAGGATAAGCGGAACGGAAGATGAATTAAATTTTGAAACATTGTATTTACTGTAAAAAAAAACTAACACTTTAGGCAGCTATTTATTTGTTTGAAGTTTTCATTTGACTTTATAAAACATGCTCCTGAGCTTGGGCGAGCCCTGCACTTTTTGTTAGAATGTTTAAAACAAAGATGTCTATTGTTTAAGATTAAAAAAAAAAAAAAAAAAAAAAAAAAAAAAATTAACATGTTGCAAATCTGAAAAGCTGTTTAATAAGCATGCTTAAAGGCGTTTAAACAAAATTAATAAGTGTTGGGAGTTATTCATAATTTTGATGCAAATATTTTCCCTTTGCTGCAAATGAATATTGGCTCCAAATATCGCTAATCGGCCCCCTTGACTACTCAGAATCGTTATCCGACCTGAAAAAAACCCCACACATCATTATCTCTCTACTCTAAAGAAACAAAGCAAATCTGTGAAAGAATAGGGTTAAAAATTCCATGGATTTTCATATTTGGAAACGTTCCATGGGACTTCATGGGAATTTACGGGAATAAACCAGGAATTTACCAAATTGAAGGTTGACTCTTAATAGAGAAGTTAAATGTTGGAAAACGTATTTTAGAATAATCCCCACCAAAATAATTACATTTAATGTAAATTGCAGTGTTACTTTGACTGAGGCATTCCCCAATTTATGAGTTTATGGAGCGACAAGCCATTGTGTGGTCAACTTTCATTTTTTCTTTTGTTGCTGATTTTCGAATAAAGTGGAACAAATTTGAGAAATTATGGTCTTTAGTGCCTCACATGGGCAAGGAGAGCTATCTGCAGTAGTTTTCTTGAATGTCTGCTTATGACAAAAAACGTTTATAATCTATGTTTGAATATGATGCCTTTCCAATAAATGACCTTCAATACCCTGTTAATTCCCCAAATTCCAATGGAAATTTCCTAAATCCCCATCTTAAAGTCCCATGGAATTTTTCCATAAACTCCCTGTAAATTTACCTATTTTAAATAATATCATTGTCATTTGCTTTATATGTATATATATATATATATATACACACACACAAGCAAAGCAGGGAAATTGATTAAAATTGGAAATTGGATTGGATTTATGTGGGTGAAGATATTTTATCTTAAGGCCATATCATCATGCCTTAATCACGACATTCCTGTCATTCCCTTTTTCTGCTCCCGTAAAGGCCTGGGCTTCAACATCGTGGGGGGCGTGGACCAACAGGACGTCGTCAACGACTGCGGCATCTACGTGTCCAAACTCAAGGAGGACGGCGCGGCGGCGGTTGACGGGCGGCTTCAGGAGGGCGACCGGATCCTGGCGGTAAAAAGAAAAACGAAAATACAATTTATGAGGTTCACGCACAAATGTTACGCACCCTTTGGAGAAAACAAACACACCCTTTCCTGTACAGTGAACCACCACTACATTGCAGTTTACCGTTCGCACTCTCGCTATAGCAATTTTTAAGCAAATTGTTTTTTTATTTTTTTTTTTTGGGAGGTTTTTACAGTATACAGTGGTGCATTGAGATACAAGTTTAATTTGTTCCATAACCACATTTGTAACTCAAATCACTCAACTGAAATCATCTTTCCGTATTAAAATGAATGGAAATGCCGCCTCCCCCAAAACTTTTTTTTTTTCAGGGAGAAAATTACCACTGTATAATATTGTACTTCATAAAATCATACGGTAGTTACATAATTAAATGTAATTAAAAAAATGTATAAATGTTTTTCATACTTTGCATCAGTTGAATGCACATTGTGCTGATGCCCACCTTGGCCACCTGGGGGCAGAATAAGACGGACGGATATGCTATACATGGACCTCTGTTATATTGAATGTCTAAATGTGGTGCTGCACTGTTTGTCTTCAAATAGTTGCTTAAAGGGTTACACTGTATCTGCGTTTCCCGTTTTGTGTTAGCATTAGTGCTAAGATAGCACACTAAATGCTAAGCTATATGCTTGTTTTAAATACGCAAATTGTAATTCTCCAAGTTTGATGTTTAGTTTGACAGTAAACCAACTGGGAGAGGCATTAAACATCTTGAAGCCCCGTTTAGTGAAGAATTGTTCAGCATCTGTCAAACTGCTGTTTATTGTGAAGTGAGTTGAGTTGCGTTCACTGCCCGATACTGCTCGTATTGCAAATTTGCGCTCACAAGTCAAGGCAAAAACAGTACTTACAGTAATATTATTATTACCGTTTAAACCTGCCTCGTTTTTGATTAAGTGATAGTTTACCATTACTTGACACCGAAAGAGAGAACGGGTGCTAAGGAATACTTTTAAAAAGTGGGTTTTAATACATTTAAATGTTGAAAAGTCTTTTCAAATGTTTTTTATACGGTCTCTCAATATTGTGAATTTTCAATCACGATCACAGGTGAGACATACTGTATCTGGAACATATCCCACATGATAAATGAGGGTTAACTGTATTTACCTGTTTATTTTTATTCATAACTTTTGTAAAAAAGGATGTAAGATTTGTTGAGCCTGGTGCTCTTTTTTTGTTATGTAGATCAATGGCGTCAAGCTGGAGGATCAGACACACAAAGCTGCAGTGGATTTGTTCCGGACAGCGGGGGAAGACGTGGAGCTGTGCGTTCTGAAAAAGGTACTTTAAAAAAAAAAAAAAAATAAATATATATATATATATATTTTTTTTTTTTAAATCTGCTCGTATGTTGTTTGTTAATGATTAATGTACAATGTTACCTCCAAGGTCTGACCACAATCTGTTCTTTCGATTTGGTTGGCCTTTTAATCTTCCCCCCCCCCCCCCCCCTGCCCCCCCTTGACCCTCCATTTTGCAGTCATCCCATCATACGAACGGACCCGCTGAATCCCAAGCCGAGCAAGCACCCCTGGCGCCCTATCTGACGAGACTCGCTGTGCTAACGGGAGCCGCCGCTGCCATCTTTGCATTCATTTACATCCGTAACATCAGAAGACCGTTTTAGCAAAGCCGTATTTTTTTTCTTTTTTAGGTTCAAACTTCTTTCTTGAGGCCAAAGAAGGGAGGGAAAAAAAACACTATTCAATGCTCTTCGCAGAGGTAATCGTCATTGCACAGCTTTAGGGGACGTAACTTCACGACATGGCCGCCCTTAAAGAAAAAAAGGGAAGAAAGAGCTGCCTCAAGCTCTGCTGTCTTTTTTGTTGTGTTTCAACATATTCCAACTGGACTTGGCAGTGCCTGGTCATGACGCGCTTGCTTCTTTGTTCCGCTTTATCACGGTCTAATATAGACATTTCTAGCCATTAATGCAGAGAATTAACACTATTCTGACCTAACAAGTAAAATGCAGTCAGTCATAAGACATCAATCAACAATTAAGAATTGATTTATCCTATCTTGAGACGATGGAGGCTAAAATGGAGTGCACTACCTGCTGTGACCTGCAGTATACATTTTCCTGTTTGACAGATCAAATAAATGCTATCAAATGCCCATACCTAGGTAGGAACTTTTTTTTCCCCTGATGATGCTGGATTATTGATTAGATTGAACCCCGCTATTAAGTGATGCCCCCCCACCCCCTAAAAAAAAGTTTTTAATTGCCAGTAGATGTCAAAGGATGGCGGCAAAGCACTTTTACTCTATTAGCCAAGGCTTAAGCCTGACTAAATGAACCTCCTCCTCTCACTTAAACATAGTTCCTTGGCCACGAGTTGGCGCCAAAGCAAAATGTTTATATGAGGTAAGGCTTTGCCCTGCGCACTCAAACAGCACATAATGGAGGATAGTTTCCCAATAATATTACGCAAATGCCGAACTGAGAATACACATGGGGTTTACTGTAATTGAGTCTTGATGCACTGAAGACTCAAAATGGAGTGTGCTGGTTGGCTGCGACCTGCAGGGGTGCTGTCGAGTCACTCAGCTAGTTTGCGCATTAGAGGACAGATTTTCTCATTTTACACACATTTTTCGCATTTAATAGAGCTAATACATTTTCAAAAGCATTTATGCTCCTTAATGTCGAAATGATTAAAAATATCTGAAAACTTTTTTTGCGATTAATATATCAAATAAACATCAAATTCTTATCCATAGTAAAAAGTACAGCTCTGAATGTTTCTCAGGCAAAAAGGCAATTTTTAAACAGATGTATAGTTTGATAGTCAAAGACATAATTATGAATTCGCGCAAACAGGATCAACTATTTTTTTGTGTTGTTGTCGCTATTCTTACTAGTATGTATACCACAGACTGTACATTGTAATAAATCCAGCCTTGTCTTTTCAAGTCACCAAGTGAGTGAACTGTGAATTTAAAGTATTAATTTGAGATGCCGCCATATTTTGTGTTTTGGTAGGTCCTCCGGCAAACACATTGCATATACATTCCCCCATTATTGTGCACAGAGGTGTGAATAGTTCCTTGAAATAAAAGAGGGAGTTTTTGTAGAGTTAAAAAGTTTATTTTTGCACTAGCCACAATCATGGAACGTCTGCGTCCGTGTGTCAGCGAGGTTTTATTCGTCTGTTGTCTTGTAAATACATTTCATTTCACTCTGCTGCTGACTGTGAATACTGTGCTCTGTATGCCAGAAGAGGAAATAAGAAAAATTAAAGTGGTTTACATCAAAGCAACTGTTCATTTCATGTTGAATTCTTCTTTTGTGCACACCCTTTTCAAATAGTTGCCTTAATGCATATTTATGTAACTTTAAGTAAAATTAAGTGTAATGTAATTTAGGATTCCCTTCTGTACTGGGAGAGCTACAGGTAAATGTATCCAAGACTATACAGGCTTGTTGCCTCCTCGGTACCATGTAAAAGTCTTTTCTTTTCCTCCAAAGCCTTAGGGGTTATTTCCATAGGGAGAAACAGAACTGACTCACAAGTACAGTGCAGCAAATATTGTTTCTTAAAAAAAATAATAATAATTGTCCACAGCATTCAAAAGTACACAATCAATGCACCATCTTTTGAAACAAAGTTTCAATTAGATGTGCAATAATTAATTGATTATCAAATTAATTGAAATTTTTGGATAATTCATTAATAGTTTAGAGCAACAGTTGAACCTAAAATTGCCCTCAGAAAATATTCTGTTTTCTGTATTCCTGAAAGCAGACATTTTTTCAAAATAAGACCTTTGCAAACATCCTCTCACCTCTGTCTGAAGTGCAGTTTTTCAAATTGGCTTAAAAAATAATGTATACAATGTAATAAATAATTGGTCTCTACTTCATGGACTTCACTTACTGCAAGGGTTTTCTGGACGCTGACCCCCCCCCCCCCCCCCCCAATAAATGAGTTTACTTATGTCTTTTGAAGTTTGCACCTGCAAAACTGTTCATCAACTGGGCAGAGGGCTTGCTAATGGCAATTTGTACGCCGCAAAGGACATTTTTTTCCCTGAGCGATGTACATTCACGCCACTGCGATGACATCATCGCCCGGCCAGAAGGAGGAGGAGGAGGAGGAGGAGGCAGAGTCACAGTGACAACCACACCGAGCGGACCCACATCGGGCTGCACGACGGGGCAAAGTCTTCGTCGTCATGTCGCAGCGGCGGAGCCTCACCCGCCCACGCGGAGGACGCTGCACGCGGGACAGTCACCGGAGGAACGACGGCCGGAGATGCTGCTAGTAGAAGCCGCGAGCATCCACCGTGGACCCGGACGCATCATCATCATCATCAAAATGGACGCCCATGATAACATGAGGAGGACGCTCAGGCCTTCAGCATGAGCACTTTGGAGGCTTTTATTGCACTCGGTTTTGAGCTTTGATGCCTTCCTGCCCTCGTGCGGTGACATTCTGACTTTGCGTGCGTGTGTGCGCGTGGATGCAGCGTGGCCCAGTGTGTGTGCGTGTGTGTGGAGGTGGTGGAGGAGGGTGTGGGCGTGCTGCTGAGACCCACCACACGCACAGTTTGAAGCCATGGCCAGTGAACCTGTCATCCTCAACGTGTATGATATGGTGAGATCTTTTTTTTTTTTTTTCCCTTCTTTGTAACATGTTATTCATCTAAGTAGGGAAGATTTGGTAATGTGACACCTGCTGCCCAGCCCTGCAGCCTTCCGCCACTGCCACATCAGGAGACAGCAGCTCTGCATTAAATATAAATTGTGGTAAACGTGTGCAGCGCCATAGACCAAAGTGATTCCCTTCATTCTTTTTTTAAAAAATTAGAACACTTTTTAATAATATATAATTTATTGATATATGCATTTTTTTTTATTTGAAAAATATTATCAAAAGTAATAATTAGGAGCCAAAATGTTAAATGCAAGAATAACTTTTAAATCAAAAATATTTTCAATAAATTTGGTTAAAAAAGATATAGAATGCATGTTTACTAGGCACAATTTATATGCAACTTTAATCATGAGAATATTCTTTTTTTAAGGACAGAAATGCTTTAACTTCCTGGCTGATGTCTTGAGATGTTGCTTTAGTGTTTTCACATAATGTTCTTTCCTCACTATGCCATCTATTTTGTGAAGCACACCAGTCCCTCCTGTGGAAAACAACCCCACAACATCATGCTACCACCCCCGTTTGTCAGACTTGCACACTTCCCCCATTTTCCGATATTTTCGGAACAGTGCTCACTTTACTTTCATCAGCCCAGAGGACATTTCTCCAAAAATGAAGGTCATTGTCCCCATGTGCATTTGCAAACTGCATTCTGGCTGCTTGATGTTTCTTTTAGAGTAATGGCTTCTTTCTGGCAGACCAGACTTTCAGCTAATGTCGGCGCAGTGCTAGTTTCACTGTGGATAATGACACACCCTTACCGGCTTCATCCAGCATCTTCATAAGGTCTTTTGCTTTTGTTCTTGGGTTGATATGCACATTTCGGACCTAAGCACATTCATTTATGGTACACAGAACCCGTCTGGTTCCTGAGCAGTATGATGGCTGGATATTCCCATGGTGTTTATACTTGCGTATAATGTTGTTGAACAGATGAACGTGGCACCTTCAAGCATTTGGAAATTGCACCCAAGGATGAACCAAAATTCCACAAATCTCTTCCTGACATCTTGGCTGATTTCTTTTGACTTTCCCATGATGGTACACAAAGATGCAGTGTGTTTCAGGTGTGCCTACTTCAAATAAACCCATAGGTGTGTCTCTAATTAACTCAGAAGTTGTCAAGAAACCTATCAGAAGCAACAAACGAAATTACACCATCATCCAGGTTTTCCCAAATTGTTTAAAGGCTCAGTAATCTTATTGTATGTAAACTTCTGACTTTTGACGAAAGTAATGAAAAATTGCCCTAAGAAAATCAATCTGTCATTATTTTGGGATTGAGCAAATAGAAATAATTGACCTGGATATTATAAAATACGTATATATTAAAATATATAATACAAACACCGGTATGACAAAATATTTTTTGATTTATAACATATAACGATAATGTACATTTGTCAAAATAGACTAAAAACTCAATTGTGGATTTGGATTTTGCATTATTAATCACCAAAATGTGTGAGGTGCAGGTATTATTTTAGTTGTGCTTTTTGAGGTGGTACTTGGTATAAAACGTTTGACAACCACTGCATGTAACATAACAAAATGTGAAAAAAGTGCTGTGAATACTTTCTGGACACACTGTAGTTTTGGGCTAAGCGGACTTTTGGTAGCCAAAGTGGATATACTGCAGTACTTTAAAGACTAGCGAGAACATCCTGAGAAGGGAGGATGGTGGATGGTTTTTTTTCCAATGTGAAATCAATGTGTGACGTGAGGCTGCAGGCAACAGGAGCTCATAAAAACAAGACGGGGAGGGCGAGCTTCCGCAAGGCTTGTTGTTCCTGTCCTCCCCCTAATAGGACAAAGGTGACGGCAGATACTTGAGGAGTAAAGACTGCATTGCATCACGTCTTGTATTATTGATAGGAGACAGCTAGATCGGCGTGGGGGATGGGTAGCAGCTTATGCCACAGGGCAAGATTGACTTCTCAGAGTTTGCTGTAAACGTGCAGCAAAATAAAACACTCATAAAGTCACTGGTCACAAATTTAGCCATGATGTTTTGTACCTTTAAGGCCACCATACCTTCCCATTCATCCAGTGACAGAGTTCTCCATCATTTGAGCAACAATTTTACAAGAATTAAGTTTTTTTTTTTTTTTTTTTATAAACAGAAAAGAAGGTGTAATCTTGTGAAAATAAAGTTGTATTTTCAAGAATAAAAGCTTTTTACAAGCAAATTAATATGTCACAATGCTATTAAAGTCCTGCCTAAACGTTTATATTCTTTTGTTTTATTTCCCTGCAGTACTGGATAAATGAGTACACTTCCAATTTGGGAATTGGAGTCTTCCATTCAGGCATCGAGATTTATGGTCGAGGTGAGACATGACGTTAAATTACACGACGTTCCATTAAGTCACAGAACAGGACAGAACATGATGTGACATTAAAACACATAGCATATTAAAACACAGGACAGGACATTAAATCACTTGCCCGCATAGGACTGGACTGCATGGAAGGACAGGGCATGACTTTAATTCGCATAACACAACAGGACATCACATGACATGACATGAAGTCACATAACAGGGCAGTAAATCTGATTAAATCACAGGACAGGACATTACAATCACATGACTGGACATTATATTAAATTGCATGAAACAATGGTGCCTTGAGATACAAGTTTAATTTGTTCTTCATCTCAAATTATCTTTCCCCTTTGAAATGAATGAAAATGCCATTAATCTGTTCCAGCCTACCCCCCAAGAAATTGTAATGTGTTTTAATAAGAAAAATACCACTCTACAATATTGTACTATATAAAAACATACAGCAATGACATAATTGAATATAATATAAAAGAATTGAACCGTTTTTGCCATATTTTCTGCTTCAGTTTAATGGACAATGTACTGCTCCTTCTGGTGTGTAGGTCTTGGCCACCTGGCGGCAGTATAATACAGACATAGAGACACAAAACTGACTGCGTAAGCTGCAGTAGTATTAATCATTTTTTGCAAAGGATTACAAAATATCCATGTGCGTATTTTTATATTGTTTGTCTACATGTGTTAAAGAGTTATAATACCACGACACCGATGTTATTATTCATTAGCCCGTCTATGGCGTTCTGCATTGTTTTCTAGCATTAAGCTAAACCGACTTTATTAAGGCAAAGCTGTGTAGTCTTTTTAAATACGCAACATGTTATTCTCTTTGTTTTATGTTTGCATGGACGGTAAATTTCAACTGGGAGTGGCATTCAAAAGCTTGAGGCCACTTTTTTGATGACTTGTTCACTATCTGCCAAATTGCTACTTGGTCTGAAGTGAGTTGAGTTGAATTCACTGCCTTCATACGCCGCTTGTATCTCAAATTTTTGCTCGCAAGTCAAAGTAAAAATCGCCTGAAGGACAGCTCGTATCTTCAAAAGCTCATCACTGTTACAGTAAATCCGAGTGAGGCTTAGTGAGGCTAAGCGGAACGGAAGATGAATGACTGAATGAATGAATAACATTACCCAATTTCTCGAGGCTGAGTTACCAGCGACTCATAGTTTCTTTTCTGTGTGTGTATGTTTGTGTATCACTGAGAATTTCATTATGCTCAACCGTTGCATCAAGAAATCCGACCACAATTAAATACAGTCCATGCGCAAAAGGTGGGAGTGACAAAATTTGGTTCATCTTTTTAAAAACATCTTTGCACTTTCATTCGGTCTGTGTACTGCTACAGTAAATGAAGTAAATACTGCAATTATTCAGCCGGGCCTAAGTACTGTGGGGGTAATTAATTGCTTGGTAAAATACTATTGTTGATTTAACCTTTGTGGTGCTTTGGTACATGATATTACATTCAATCCCAGGAGATTAACTCACATGACAGGACAGGACATGACTTGACATTAAATCACAGGACAGGAAAGGACAGGGCATGACATTAAATCACATCACATTACATTTATTCCCAGGACGGAATAGGACATAAAATTAAATCACATCACATGACAGGACAGGACATGAACTCACTTGACAAGACCTTAATCGTTAGGAGATGACATTCTGCTCATTCCCTGGAGAGGAAATGACAGAACATGACAATCACATTTCAGGACAGGACAAGGCCTGACATGACACAAAATCCCAGGACATGACATAACATGACAGGGCATTAAATCACATGACAGGATATGATGCTGTCATTAATTGCTGGGTAATTTCTATTGTTTATTTTAACCTTTTGTGGCACTTCTTCTGGACTAGAATTTGCATACGGAGGCCACCCGTACCCTTTCAGCGGCATCTTCGAAATCAACCCGGGCAATGCCGCCGAGCTGGGAGAGACGTTTAAATTCAAGTGAGGCTTTTGGGATTTAGCCACATCACTTTGGAGATGGATTAATGACTGATTGTAACGTGATTCCCCACAGGGAGGCCATCGTGTTGGGCACCACCGACTTCGCGGAGGAGGACATGGACAAGATCATGGAAGAGCTCGGCAAGGAGTTCAAAGGCAACGCCTACCACCTCATGCACAAGAACTGCAACCACTTCTCCTCCTCGCTCTCCGAGGTCACTCGATTGTCTAATATATATTTTATATATGAACAAAAAACAGTTAGCTTAGCATACACTTACTCGTTGCTTTTACTGTTTTTGTCTTTAAAAGTCTGGTCTGCAATACATACATTATTATGTATGCACACAGATGATTCCCATGTCTGTCTGTTTGCCTTTATTCGACACTAATAATTCCAACCACAGATTTGACAGTGTTAGAAAGTTTCTGAAAATGTTCGTACTAATATTAATACATTACCACATGCAGATTCTGTCACTAACCAGTAATGTATATGAGCATATTGATAACATATTACTCATGTAACCACAATGTTAGGAAGAAAATTGATTTATGCCTTCATATTCCTGAATGTACGGGGAGGCATATAAAAGCTTTGCTCTATATTGCTGCTCGACGCTTTGGAGGAGGACTTATAAAGACGATATACTTCTGTGATGGTTAGTTTGGGTAAGTCTTGTTAACAGGGTGTGTAGAAATACGCAATTTTTTCAAAACCGTATTCCTGAGCTGAGACTACATACAAAGAGTCTATGCACGAGTCTTATTTTCTCTGATCAACTAATGTTAGCATTTAGCTTAACATGACCCTTCCATTGGAAGCATGGTGACCGACTGGTTAGAGGGTCTGCCTCACAGTTTTCAGGACCGGGGTTCAAATCCCAGCGCCGCCTGTGTGGAGTTTTGATGTTCTCCCCCGTGCCTGCGTGGGTTTTCTCTGGGCACTCCGGTTTCCTCCCACATCCCAAAAACATACATGGGAGGTTAATTGAAGACTCTAAATTGCCCGTATGTGTGAATGTGAGTGCGAATAGTTGTTGGTTTATGTGTGCCCTGCGATTGGCTAGCAACCAGTTCCGGGTGTACCTCGCCTCCCGCCTGAGGATAGCTGGGATATGCTCCAGCACTCCCGCGACCCTTGTGAGGATAAGCGGCTCAGAAAATGGACCCTTCCATTAAAATCCCACATTTTTTGCTTTTTCCAGCTGCTGTGTGGCCGCGAGATCCCGCGCTGGGTCAACCGTCTGGCTTACTTCAGCTCGTGCATCCCCTTCCTGCAGAGCTGCCTGCCCAAAGAGTGGCTGACACCGGCCGCCTTGCAGACCCACATAAGCCTGGGCCTCCACAAGGTGCCGCAGTCCAGCGACGACGACCGCGACCGCCCGTCGCCGGCCTCATCGTCCGGGGCCGCCGGATCCTCCTCTTCCTCCTCCTCGCACAGCTGCCGCCACACGAGGGTGTGAGGGACCGCCGCCGACTAACCTGTAGACCAGGAGAGGCAGAGGGCCAAGCCTTGTCGGAGCCACTTTTTGTACAGCTTAAGACTGCTGAATGTGGTGTGACCAGCATCACCCTAATGTGGCTTTTCCGTCATATGCTACACTTTCTTTGTATCGTGGTTTGGTTGTTGACAACTCCTAACACTCCTGACACTTTGCTGGAAAGCATCCGCTCCCTGCCCAGAATTCTTTGAAAAAGTCAGCTCCTAAAGCCTTAGCAGCATTAAATGTATTAGGTGACACAAAGGCACAGGGAGACCAAAATTTTGGTTTGAAGCGGCCATTTTGGGTCACATGGGGCCTTTGGCATTATTGAGAAAATTCTGCCCTCAAAGCCAGTTTCACCAAGCAACATAAGATTTGGTAGATATGTCCATCATATATAGACTCACAAAAAAAAGTCTGATGAAGCCATAGCTGAAAAGACATAGGAGGTCTGCCATTTTGGCTCGACAGCAGCCCCCAAAGCCAGTTAATCCCTTGCAGCATGAAATTTGGGCCACATGTTGTCTATCATGACTACACCCACACAAATGTCTCAAAAAGCCATACGCAAAAAGACAAGAGGTCTGCCATTTTGGTTCGAAATGGTAATTCTGGCTTTTCTGTCTCAAGAATTTATGTCCAAAAACACACAGAAAGCCTTTTGGTTTGAAATGGCCATTTTTGAGTCCTTTTTATCATATCCAGAGACCCTCAAAAGATTAACTTCTTGTCGATATTTTGTTAAATTGTTACCAAATTTGAACCATGCACACAAGCCAGATGGACAGCACTAAATTGCAAAAATGTCTATGGGTGGTGGCAAATTTTGATGACATACAAAATGAACCCGTATTTTTATTTCTATTAACATTCACAGTTAGCTTAGCTTCGATTTACATTTTGACTTCAAAAGTCCGTGCTTCTTTATAGATGATGTTATAGTCCATCGTATGACACATGCGCTTGTTTTCATTTTGATCAACTTTCATTGGCATATACTTAGCTACACCATTTGTCTTTAATAGTCAGAGCTGCTTTATAATTGATGGTATACTCCTTGTAGTTATTGTCCATCCGACGGCACACATGCATTTAATTTTAGTTTGATCATGTAGTTAGCTTAGCACACTCTTAGCTGGGCCTTTTACCATGTCTTTTTATGCTAAGCTAACTAGTTAATGCTTGTTACTCTGTTTGCCAACGCTATAAGACAATATTGTTGTGGTTGTAAACATGTTTACAGGTTGCAAAGCATTTAAAGGCATAAAAAGGGAATTATGTTTTTTCATTTTGGGATAACAATACACTATTTTATTTGGTATCCCTCCTGCTATGGTTTTGACGCGTTCGAGGACCGCTACTCTCTCTCAGGAAGGAACTCACTCGTCGTTGTGACTGGTTTGGACATTTCACCGAGTGTATTTATTGTGTTGCAGCTAACAAACACACATAGCATACGCACTACACACACACAGGTTGTACAGTGGTTCATACAGTACAATACAGTATATAACTTTCTTACAGAGTACACTAGACAGGTATTTTTTTCTAGCGTCATCCGAGACCTTGTATTTCTCTTATCTCAACCCAAGACTTGACTTATTAGTACTAGAATAAAGAGACGAGTACTAAGTGAGTGTTTGTCTTCTATTAAATTTTAAAATACAGGTTATGTTGTTATTGGTTTTTAAAAAAAAAAAAAAAAAAAAAAGAGGCTTCAGGCCTTTTAATGACACTCCCAGTTGAAGTTCACTGTCAAACTAAACATAAAAGAAAACCACGCGCTGTGTATATAAAACAACCACATAACTTCAGCTTTGGTCGAACATGTCCGTTTAGCTTAATGCTAACGAACAGTGTAAAACGCTATAGATGTGTTATTGAGTGTTGCGATGTTTTAACCCTTTAAAGCTATTGTGGCTATTTGAACACAAACAGTTCAGGAACAAGTAGGCAGAAAATATAGCAATACTTACAGGCATTATTTATCCTCCTATCCAACCACCCTACTGTATATTTATATGACAAACATAAGTGCAGCTTACAGAGGACCGTCTCCATGTAGTGTATATCTGTTTGTCTGTATTTATTGCCCCCAGGTGGCCAAGGCATGCAGACCAGGAGGAGCAGCAAAATGTCCATCGAATTGAAGCAAAAGACGTAGCAAAAACTGTTTATTTATTTACATTCTGTTTAATTATGTCACCACTGTATGTTTTTGCAAAGCGTTAAGATAGGGTTCTATTTTTTTCATAAAAAACAAAACAACGGATCATCTAGGAGGGAAAATGATTGGAGATATGAATGTTTGAAGTCACCAGCATGGTCATGGAACGAATTAAACTATCTCAAGGCACCACTGTATATGTTTTTTTTTTTTCAGGTTCCAGAGTATCTGTATCATGGTTGCACTAGTTCAAACACAGCAAAATATGTGCAATAATAAATCAAAATCGCTCATAAAAACAGTACCGTTGGTGTTTGAGTTTGACCAATCAGATGATTAATGATTAAATGCAGCAAAGTGAGAAACAGTAATGATAATAGTGTGTTGGTATTGAGTGATAGAAGTTAAAAAAAAAAATTGGCTTAAACCAGGGACTAACACCACAACTATATCAGTAGAAACCAGCATATTGCTCTGTGCAGATAGTCCAGTCGGGAAAAGGGGGGTGGAACAAATCAGTTTTGAGGTAAGGAGGTGGGAGGACTGTTGTGGTTGTTGCTAAAATATTACGTTTCAACTAAGAACTGTATGGCTATGCAGTTTTCTAGCTTGTTTAAAAAGGACATACACTGAAAAATAAAATAAAATAATCTCAATTTCTATAATATAATATAATTGATTCAATTTAAGAGTACCCACAAATATGGGCTAGAAACGCCAATGGCCGCCACACTGAGGTCAGTTACTGTTCTTCCGTCCTGGATGACGTAGTAAGCATCCTACTAGATACAGCAGCCAATCATATTGCAGCAGTGGATGTCCTCTGGCCAATCATATTGCAGAGAAGCGTGTCCTGCCTAGAATCTGGAAACCGTTTTGCCTGCCCTTTTTCAGCCTCCAGTTGCTCGTTCGCCATTTTGAAGCAGTTGAGCGTAGCTGAGGGAAAAAGCCCTTAAACGACTTCAGTTCAAACGTAGAATTTCCCAGGATAAAGCGAGGTGAGACCTGGACGCGACACACGTTTGACACCCGCATTAATGTTCTCAAATACGTCGACCAAAATGCCGTGTTTTTATTTATTGCCTTTTTTTTTGCGCGCTAAAGGCTCGTTAGCTCGCTGCGGCTAACCGACATCGTGGCAAGCTAGACATGAGCAGTACTAGTTTATTCCACGAAACAAGCTCACCTTTGGGGTTGTTCCCTCCGCCTTTTAGTCCAGTAATCGTTTCAGATGTTAAACGAATTGAAGAAAATTTGCTTTTTATGGAGTAATTGTAATTTAAGACGTCGTTGTTTTGTGGGGAATCGTCTCGACTTCGTCGTAGTTAAGGATGAGCTCGGCCTGTTTTCTTGCACTGTTGCACTTTAAATCTGCTACCCAAATGTACTTTGAAAACGAAGAAAACTTTCGAAATACAGCAAATTATTTGAACTAATGCGATATATGTATAATATCGGTCTTTTATAGTGTTATCCACTATAAACGCTATTCCCTGCTCTTTTTTTCTTATGAATCCAACTTTGTATTTTTTTTAAATTCATTTCGTATAGTAATGGTGGGGTTTACTGTGTTTTAGGAAATAATTACGGCATATCACACAAGTTGCACCAAATTTGTATCGTAAACAGTCGGTCGTCAAACTGGTTGATGAATCACATGGTTTATTACCATATTGAACCAGGTCTGACTACCCATTAAGTTGGTTGTATTGCGATTTTTTTTTGTGATATTATTACATCCATAATGCATAAAAAGTGTCACTGTAATTTTTTAATTCAGTATTTAATTTTGGTTAAGCAATTGGTAAAGTAAACCGATTAAAAATTATTTCAAATAGAACAAAGTGAGTGAATTACGGTATTAAAATATACTAGTGCACATTCATGTGCACTTTTTTTTTTTAAAGCAAATTTTCAGTTGATCTGGCCCACGTATGTTTTCAAAATGTAATGTGGCCCTTGAACACAAAGCTGCTCATTAACTTAGTATTGGTAACTATTTAACTTGTGTGCGGTGTTTTTTGTGGCTTATTCTTCTAACAGATCATGAGCGGTAGTCGAGTCTTCATCGGGCGCCTGAGCCCACACGCCAGAGAGAGAGACGTGGAAAAGTTTTTCAAGGGTTTCGGACGGATCCGCGAAATCAACTTGAAAAACGGATTTGGTTTTGTGGTCAGTGAGAGCGGCCATTTTGTGCCCTTTGAGAGTAATTGCCCAGCTTTGCGTTGTGGCTAACTTCATGTCAAATAAAGTTTGTCAGTAAGATTTTTATTTATTTTTTATCCACTTCCATAGTCAAAGCATGTCTTTGGTGACTTTCCCTGCTTCAACTAACAACAAAGCTGCAAACAGAAAGACGCTAGTTTACAAAAACACAGTCAGTGTTTTGCCAACTTAGCAATTTGGATGCTATATTTAAGTTAAATTATTTTTATTTTATTGTTTTAAATAAAAGTGACTAGCAACTGGAATTCCCACCAAGAAACCGACAGCATGAGCGGAATCATTTGAAATTATTTTGCGTATGACAGAAAAGGAGGCAGGTGAAAGGCAATTGGAGTCATTGCCAAAGACTTTTATCTAATTATACATTGCAAAAGCAGTACACAGTTTGGCAACTTTTGACCCGAGGTATGTGTGGTATTACTCTTAGATCGATGTAGTTCTGTTTATTAGTTGTTTTAAAGACACTGTATAGTGAATTCCGAGATTTGTTTTGGAATACATTTCTGAAGGCAGTTGGTGAAAACATGCAAAGACTGAACTATGTAGTACTCAATTATGGCGATATAGTTGTTAAACAGTTTGTCATCATTGCGGTTTTCCTGTGGTTTGTTTTTGTTAAATTGTGGCTAGAACGGTGCCGTGTGACACATTTTGGAGCCCCGCATGAGTTGTCCCTCCCACATTATATAAAAATCTGAGCGCCCCTCCCTGTTCGTGTCAGTTTATCTAGTGCATTTGTGATGTGCATTTAGCTAGCTAGCTATGCTGACACCCCAAAAATGTGTCTTCCTTTTGGATGGTCCGCTGACGTGACCGCTTTAGAGTGCCTCGTTGTCGACCTTGAGTGCGCGCATGTCACACAGAGAAAGGTGTGGACGAAAAGTGGAGACAATTGCTTATTTTTATTATTTTTTTTTAATGATTTTTCCAAGAGGAGACAGTCATAATCTGTAAAATAAAAAAATAATAGTCTGTGGAAGTTGATATAAGCTGCATTGGGGTGAAACTTTCCAAAAGCTTGTTAGGTCTCAGGAAAAAAGCAAATCCCAGAAGAAAAAGAAAAAACAAGAAAATGTTTAGAATAATGTAATTGCCATTTGCTTTTTAATTTAAGACAAGTGGGAAAAATCTCTTAAAATCCAATTTTTGTAAAAAAAAAAAATAAATCTAATGAAACCTTTTGTTTTTTTCCAGGAGTTTGACGATCACAGGGACGCTGATGACGCAGTGTACGAATTAAATGGCAAAGAACTCTGCAGTGAAAGGTGAGCTCTCTACGGTCCAAAGTTCACATGCGGTTTTGTTTTATCTGCAACTCACAAGGGCTTGCCGTCCCCATCGTTGTTGCAGGGTCACTATCGAGCATGCTCGCTCCAGGAGAGGAAGGGGCGGTGGTGGCGGCGGCGGCGGCGGTGGAGGAGGTGGCGGTGGCGGTGGCGGCGGCGGCTCCAGAATGGGAGGCTTTAGTGGCTATCGGCAATCGCGCAGTAGTGGTTCCAGGTACTAAATGGCCTCCAGGAATCATTTACACTAGCATCTCTATGGTTGAACACAATATTCCATTTATATGCCCTGAATTAGGAAGCCATCTTTTTAATATTATTACAATTAAACTTTTGGCGTCATTCCTCTCCGGGCCCCATGTTATGCCTCTAATTGAATTTTGTTTTCAAACCTGTCCCACTGTGACAGGAACATCCTATCAGAGACTAAGGCTAAATGTTTGTACAATGTGTGTCTCATGCGCGTTCATGGTCATGAGGGGTGTTGCTTTGTCCAAGTTCAACTTTAACCACTTACAACAGTCTGGCGTTACCTATAAGATGCCACCGTGGTCTGTCGTGCGTTCCTTCAAAGCAACCGCTGGCCGAACTGCTAGTCTTGCTACTACATGTGGTTTCTGCCTAGCTCACTTTTGTTATGGTGCGGTCGTGTGTTTGCGCAGGTACGGACCCCCGGTGCGCACGGACCACCGGCTGATAGTAGAGAACCTGTCGTCGCGCATCAGCTGGCAGGTAAGACTGTTCTCGGCCTTTGTTTCTATTCCAAATACGCCATTGATAAGTAGTCTTAGCTTTTATACAAGTAGCTTGTTTTTTTTTCCCAAATTGATGCAACATTTTAGCAACGGGGCCCAAGACAATGTGGGTCCCATTAGCGAATTGGCCAACAATGCAGTTTTTTTTGTTTGTTTTTTTCTCCCAGAGTGAGCAACAGAAAAACAGCAGCTAACTGCTGTTGATGGCTAGTATAATAAAACAGCCTTGTATGGTTGCCTTGTGTCAAAAGTGGCCAACGCACACCCTCCACGGAGGGCTCACAAGTTTGCAGCGCCCTCTCTCCTGGTTGTGTTCTGAATAGTGTCCATTTGGTGCCTCTCCTTACACGCAGTTGCCGCCGGTCTAAAGTCTTGGCTGGGCCCCGGTAGCGGGCGAAAGTGGTCTAGCGCAGGATACGGTAGCCTTAGGAGGTCCGTAAGCCGGTCTGGAGGTTCTGTGGGCTGGCATCCCCGACTGCTGTAACGCCCTCTCAAATCTGGGGGAGGGCCACCCCCCGCCCGCCCGCCGCCCTCTTTGGGGTCTTTTTCTGTTGCTGTGACGGGGTGTTGAGTGCCCCCTCGTCTCCCACTGCTACTACTTGCTCTCTGGTGGTTCCGTACTTGTGGAGGCCTGGAGGTCGAGGTCGTTTCTCGAGGGCTTAACACTGCATTGGTTCCCATTTGCTATTTGGACACGTGGCGCTATGCTAATGTCTTCCTGGTAATGGACACGGTAAGTAGCATTACAACTCATGTGATTTGTGTTTTTGTAGCGGGGCATTCATGTTACCAATGACACAAACTCTTACAATGGACGCACAAACCACTGTCAGGGGTGGGCAAACATTTGTGCTCAAGGGCCACATTTGCTTCTTAAAAACGATGGGTGAGTCAAGCGATTTGTAGAAGGGGTATTTAAATTTAAAAAAAAAATGTAAGGAAAATTTTAATACGGTGACCCCTGTATTCTCGTTGAATTTCAATTAACCAAATGAAATTAAATGTTAAATATTGGGAGTGCAATGATACAGAAAATTCACTATTTTGTTCGATACTTTCATGTCATGGTTCGATGCTTCCAAAATACATTTTCATGCCTTTTAACTACGTAAAATTACAGAAGAAAAATTAGAGAATTACCTAATTAGTGTGTCATAAACTTACTAAATATTATTAAATATAGCACAGGCTAGGCATTTGTAGTTGATAACATTCATGAAATTAGCAGTTGGAAGTGACAGAAAATATGAGCCAAGAAGAAGAGCAGGCCAGCGAAGGGTTAAGAAAATGTGCACGCGCATCGACCGATTTACACCACATTTGCGCGGAAGCATAGAAAATATTTAATACAGAATATTTGATGGATTTGCAAAATTGTTACATTTGACGTTTTTGATGCCTTTGTCAACTATAAAGTATTGCTCAGTCTAGTGCTTACCGAATACACCACTATCGAAAATTGTGTATTGTTACACCGCAATTAAATATGTAAAATTGTCTATTTTTCTGATTTATTTACAATAGATCAATTAAACAATTATGTACTGAGCTATACGAATAAATGTTTTAACTGATTTTACAGGGGGAAAATGATAAAGGGATGCAGCGGCAATTACATTACGCTTGATGATGAAAATGCGTGGTGGGCCAGATGAAAGTATGGATACTTTGCCCACCTCTGCACTATAGAAATGCTTTTCCGCACTACATGACAGGCCAAATTCTACAATACAAATATCTAACTAGTGTTAATCAATCTTCAATGGCTAAAGCTAATGGCGATAATGAGGCACTTAAAGTGTCTTTTTTTGTTTTTTCTTTTTCATTTTTTAAACAGCGCAGTTTAATTTTTTTTTTAATTCCAGCCCCATATTTTTTGCACCCAAAAAGTCACACAGCCCGTTTTCCACTGCAAAGTACCGACTTGGGGAACTGCAGAATCAACACCACACGCACAGCGGAGAACCACTCTTTTCTGTATTGTCCGGAATGTGCTGTCATTCACGGTAAGGAGACACGTTTTTACCCGAAAAGCAACTAAGGGCAAAACGGACATACTGCAGCACCAACGCAGTGTTAGAAACTTAGCATATTGTTTGTGTGTTCCTTCCTGTTTTTCCTCAAAAGTCACAATTGGACAAATCTGCTCATCCAGTGAGCAACCAGCTGTGGTGTGTCGGCCATTTTGCCCACCCATCGATCAATTTACTTGCAATATTAGCTTTCTTCCCAGCGTGTCGAGAAGGTACCATGCAGTGGAAAACAGTCGTTTGTATAGGGAAATTTCTATTTCAAAAGTAGCGACACGTACATTTGTTTAGTTCTGAACACAATTAGCATGACAGTCTACACACTAGACTAGCCAGCGAGTGTGTATGTTGCTTGTGTTGCTATGCTCGTGTCTCTCCCCTCCAGGTGTGAACAAAACTCAGGTTCCTGAGGGGCCGCCTTGCGGCGCTCTTGTTCTAACTCGTGCTCTCACGCAGGACCTCAAAGACCTGATGAGAAAAGCCGGAGAGGTGACCTTTGTTGACGCACACAGGCCCAACAAAAACGAAGGGTGAGCTATTGAGTGTCGTATTTGTTTATTTTCTGCTCCGTCAAACGCAAGTTGACTCATCTCTCTGTCGGGGTTTGGCCGCAGGGTCGTTGAGTTCGCATCCCGAAGCGATATGAAGAACGCCATCTCCAAGCTGGACGGCACAGAGCTGAACGGACGCAAGATTAAGATCTTCGAGGACAGCCGAGGGTGAGTCGACGATATAGTAGGAGTCTTAATTAGTGGTTCGCCTTAGACAAACTCAGGTTGTGACAGGAGCAGCACACTAAAATGTTATGTTTGTATCAGGCCAAAAAATTGTACATGAGATATTGTCGCTGTCGGTGAAGGAAATCACCACGTGTCCAAAAGGGTTTCATGGGTTTAGGGTGTCAAATTAATGCTTGAAACTAAAGTAGGAAAATAGACATATATATTTTTTAAAATCTTTTGGTCTCCTTTTCGCCCCTCCAGCCACAGCCGGAGCCGCTCTCGCTCCCGTTCCCGCAGCCGCAGCTACTCGCGCAGTCGCTCCCGCAGCCGCAACCGCTCCAGGAGCCGCAGCCGCTCTCGCACGCCCAGCCGCACCCCGGAAAAGAAGGCGGTTGGCGGCGGTGGCCCCAAAGCCGGCGACCGCTCCCCATCCCGGTCCAAGTCCCGCTCCAAGTCCCGCTCCCGCTCCCTGCACTCCCGCTCCCGTTCGCCACCCCCGGCTCAGAACAACCAGTCGCGCTCCCGCTCCAGGTCCCGCTCGCGCTCCCGCTCGGCCTCCGCAGAGAGCAAACACTGAGGAAAAAAGTCGTGTATGTGATTTGTGGTTGGTAAACTCCATGAAGGGTTGGCTTGTTTATCCTTTTTATTTTTGTCATTCTTAGTTTCAACGTGCTTCCACAGGAAAGTCTCGATCCCCACCATCTATTATGTATTTGTACTGCTTTGTTTGGTTTAAAACTAATTCCATAGTGTTTGCATCAGAGGGGGAGCGAGCATAATTTCATTGCGGCCGCAGACCTCCGAGATGACTTGTTGCATTCACTGCTTTCACACTGAAGAAAGAAAAAGTCCTGTGAATGTACTTCATTCGAACATGTACATCGGTTGCACATGATTAAAATTAAAATGTTATACTGTTTTTTTTTTTTTCAAAGTGGGGGAAAATTGCATCCGTTTACCACATTGTAATTGTGCCACTGCTGTACATGCGCAGATCTAGTACTTTTTTTCAGTGCACCTACAAACAAGATGCCTTTGGTTGGACTGTGTAACGTATCAGGGTGTTGTTACACACCGGACTCCCAATCAGCCATTTTGTTCATTTGAAATAAAAGCTCGCTCATTCTTGTGATGGCGAAACAACTAATGGCTTTTGTTTGTTTTTTTTTTTGTTTTTTTTTTTGTGTGCCTTGTGACAAATTTGTGGGATGACTAAATAAACTTTTCACAAACAGTTTGTCTCATTCATTTTGCCAATTTTTTTTTATAAATTATTTACAATGCCTTCAATGTCCGAGGTAAAATTAACTTTTAACTTTTCATACTGTTGGGCTTAAGCTAATTTTTAAAAGATAAAATATGAGCAGTCTGTTTTTTTAATGATTACTTTAGAGATAAAATGACTCCATGAGCTTGTGTTAGTCCTTTAAAAGTCCACGTTACACTCCCTGGTAGCCGTGATGCGGAACACTGACTCCAGAAGCGACCAAATCTATCTAAAGAACAAGTTTTTTTAATTCATCAAAATCTTTTTGGGGTTATTCTAGTACTTCTGACCTACACTTGGGGGCGGTGCAACGTAATCTCGGTGTTTGAGAACTGCCTGAATATAAATTTTCATTGTTCAGTAGTTGAATAAAATGGTGGATTTTAATGTTTGTTAGGATACAAACTGCAAGGCAAATACAAGTGGACCTTTTTTTTCCCTTTTGTGCAGAGTAACCTGAGCTCAATGAGTTATCAACCAGGTAAGCGCAAACAAGTGAATGTGGGTCAAATGTCGCCCAGGGACAAACACGGAGAGGAATGCTTATTTCATATATATTTTGCTCTTAAACGTCCTTAAATCAAGTAGATTGGTGGAAAAGCATTTCAGCCAACTTTAAAATGTCCACGTGTCTGGTGCGATGATTTAAGAATAAAAATTGATGAAATAATACATTAATGTTTTAAAAATCATACAACCAACGATATACTGAATATTGGGTGAAAATCACCATTTGTTTTAATTGATCCTGAAGTTGCCTTCCATTCGCACATGATTGAAATCAAAAAGGAAAAAAAAAAAAAAAAAAAAAAAACGTCTTAAAAGTCCTTAAATCAACAATTAAGATTTGGAGAACAATCATTTGCTTCAGTAGACTTAAATGTCCATGTGTCTGGTGCGATTAAAGAATACAAACTAATACCTTCAAATTATGCGATGAGTAAGAATCGTTATAAATTCTCTTTAAAATCCCTAAATCACATAGATTGGGTGAAAAATCAATTCATATAGACTTTTAAGATGCCTTCTGTATGTGTGCAGTTCCTCCCCTTTGTCCCCTTAAAAAAAAGATAAACATGTAAAACATATAATGTCACATTTTCCGATTTTATTCTAGATTTTAAAAAAATATATTTATAAAAATATCATATATTTTTAAAAGGGTTCCAGCTCCGCCCCTCCCCTCTGCCTGTGCGCCACTAATCGGCCCTCATAGGCGGGACGAGGAGCGGCGTGGTGTGGGCACAACAAGCCCGGCGCAGCGGTCACTCGCTCATCTGCGCCTCGGGCTCGGCTCCCCCGCCCTCCACAATCCACCACACCGGCACCGCACCTGAAGCCGAGACGACCTGGCCGGCCAGCGACGACGAGCTGCGACCGAGAGAAAGAAGGAGGCTCGCCCTCGACCGTCGCACTAGCGTGACCGAGGGACGCCTCTCTTTTCCCGGACTCACATCCAACACTTAAGCCGGTGTGCACGAACACTCCCGACCCGGGCACCATGGCGGAGAGAAGTGGCCGGCTGAGCTTCCCTGGCAGCGGGGCTCTCAACAGACCGGTGCCGATGAATCTGTTCGCAACGTGGGAGATCGACGGCTCGTCACCGAACTGCGTCCCGAGGTAAGCCCGCCGCGGCACCCCACGGCATGCGGCGCCGTTTGAAAAACTTTAACCCACGCAGCACCATTGCCACGCCGGGCTTCTGCGGCGGGTTCCCGGGCCCAGGACTGGGGGGCTCATGGGCCGCCTGATGGGTCGTTTGAGATGGAGGATTGCATGCAACTGGGAGGGATGCTACACACCGAAATGCCCCCGCCCCCGCCCCACCTTAGAGTTAATATAATAGAAAGCAACCTTTGATTTCATTTGATATATAATGTGGATCAAACAAACACATTTACATTTATGCCAACAGAATACATCCTATATGAAAATAGGACACTTCATTAGGTGCACTTGCAGCCATCAATCCAACACAATTGTTTGCAATGTGATGCAATGATAGACGACCCCACTGTTTCCCACCTGGTAGTCTCCATTTTTCCCCCTCATGATACTGTATCCATCTATCCATTCTCTGCACCACTTATCCTCACTAATGTCTCAGGTGTGCTGGAGCCTATCCCACCTGACTTTGGGCAAGAGTGTTATGGGCACACACCCTGAACTGGTCGCCAGCCAATCGCAGGGTACATATAGACAAACAACCATTCACACCTACGATCATTTAGTCTTCAGTTAACCTAGCATGCATGTTTTTGGAATGCGGGAGGAAACCGGAGAACCCGGAGAAAACCCACACAGGCATGTGGAGAGCATGCAAACAAACGACAACAACAAAAAACAGCTTAAAAACGTTTAAAACAAAGAGAAAATAAAAAATACAATAAAAACAGTGTGCAGTGCAAGAAATATCATTTAAAAGTGGAAATGCTCTAAAAAGCATGAGAAAAATAAAAAAAAAATATATATTTTTTTTACCTGGACTTAAAAACATTTGCACTTGGGGCTGATCTCACTTCTATTGACAATTTATTCCATTTGTGTGCAGCTTTATGCACAGTTTGACGCTGCATTTAAATATAGGAAAATACCCCAAAAATCTGATTGAATGCAAATGTATTGCACTAAAAAGTTAAATACAACTGAACTGTACTCAGGCAATGATTCTATCGCGTAACACTCGAGAGAACCCGCGTACCACACTTTGAGAATGACTGCACTAAAATAGTCGTTTAAAACTAAACTATAAGTCTACTTAAAAGTAATTCAACAACTTCCCCATGTATACTAAAGAAATAAGTACGTGAAATATATTCTTAACTAAACTCGAGGATAAGAATGCTAAATTAAGAATGCTAAAATAAGCTAAGCAAATGTAAAAGTGATTCAAGATTTTTTTTTGCGGAGATTCAAAATTTGAATCTCATTTGCCCGATGTAGCAACTCACAGATTACAGCCAATCAAAATGAACATACATTTTCACACATGCTAAAAATACAATTCTGGATTTTAAGCTTCCGAGCCGCTGCCAAGACATTATATACTAAATGAAGTAGCCACGTATTGTATTTTAAAACAATAATGAACTATATAATTTCCTATGTGCCTGTGGATGAAATAGCGAAGCTTTGTAGTTTCTGTTGCCCAAATGTATGCGGGCGATGTACGTACCGGCCGGATCCATTCAAGTGAATGGGAGCGAGCTGAGCCTTTCAGTATATCCCCACTCTTCTCTTTATTCTCGCCCACGTCCTCTCTTTGTAGCAACCCGCTTCTTCCTTAACTGTTTACGCTAAAGGCATCCATAGAGCGAACCGCTCAGTGTGTGGGTGTGAGTTGCCAACCGTCATATTTTTCCGCTGGTTCGGCTGTATCGCGCGGTGTGGGGCGACACCGGATGCGTATGCTAACATAAGCCTTAAAGCTAGTGTGCTAACATAAGATCCTGGCTAGCTTGGTGAAACGATGCTTCAGCAGTGATTCCCCCCCCCCCCCGTTTTCGCCATGAGATTCCCTCGTGATTGTCTTCGGTCTTAATCGGAAGCAGTGATTTCTTATTTCCTTATCTAATCCATGTCCGCCATTACTTCTTGCTGTGCCCGGAGGACTCCGAGGGGGGCCTCAGAGGTGCGAGTCTATTAAGCGGCCAAGCTTCTTGAAGTCACACGTGGCTACTCGCCCACACGCTAAATCAGCCTTCTTGACGCGGAATTGTGGCGGTGTGCTAATGCTACAGAATCTTGATTCTGTCGTTGATTAACTGATGATTTTTTTTTTTGCTTTGACTTACGAACACTGTTTGTCAAACTAAACATAAAATTAGTTTGTCAAACTAAACATAAAACAAAGAGAATTATACACGAATTCTACATTCTGTGTTTATAACAACGTGTGTGGACAGCCTCTGCTACCTTAATGATAACATACAATGGGAAACGCCATAGGCACACGGGCTAACCGCTATCATCTATGCACAGGTAGTACAACACATCTAGACAGACAATATGTTAATACTCACAGGCATATGTTCTTTATCCTCCGCGAAGAACGACTAATATTACTGGCAGAGGGAGGGCTGCGGCTCCAGTACTGTGTAGTTGTATGTCTGTCTGCCCCCAGGTGGCCAAGGCGCGCAAACCAGAATGAGCAGCACAAGTGCATTGAAGGAGAAAGTGTGACAAACATTATAACAATCTATTTCATTGTGCCATTACTGTATCGCTGGAATGGATTAATAGCATTTCCATTCATTTGAATGGGGGAAAGATGATTTGAGATTCAAGTTTTGTAAGTTACAAGCGTGGTAAAGGAACAAATTCAACTTGTGCAGGTATCTCCAGGCACCACTGTAAACGATGACGTCAATATAGGAAACAATATGAAACAGTGTCAACTCCTAAGAACATTGAATATGACGCCGCAGTGTGAGCCGGCCATATTCGAAGGCCGCCCGGCTGGCGACGCTCGGGACACTCGCTCTTTTGTCCACCAGGGATGCTCGCGCTGCAGGAATGCAGAGTAGGACGGCGGAGAAGGCGACGAGAGCCTCTCTTTGTTTGGACGCCCCCCGCTTTTGTTCTAATTCCTCCTCCTGCATCCAGGGAATCTTCTCCGTGGGAAGCCTTGCTCATGTTCGTGCCTTGATGTAGCTGTTAATAGCATTAGCATTAGCAAAGATAGCCATGGGTGTTATTTCATATCATAATAATAATAATAATGTAAGACTAACGTCATAAAAGTTCACGTTTGAAAAGTGATTTGAAATGACTCAGAGGTAGAAACGTGTTTATTGAAGATTCACGCTATTAATGTGTAATTATTCATTAATCTGTTATCGTAATAATTAAACGATATGAATAGGTTAAATATATTCAAAGCTTTTATTGTTGTTAAAAACAAGAGATAGTTGTAACATGAATAAACACAATTCAGCCTTATGTATGTATGTTTGTATTAGTTTTATACAGTTTATCTTTTTTGTTGTTGTTGTTGTTGTTCAAATAAAAAAATAAATAAATGCAATTTCATGCCCCGGTAATAAAATGGCATGATTGATAAAATCATAATAATAACAAAAATGAAAACATACTTTAATGTTGCACAGTATACTCAAATCAAGGTTACATTTACAAACCAGTGTGTAGTACTAGTAATAACAACAACAACAACAATAATAATAATAATAATAATACAGCTTGTATATTATTAAATATAATTAGATGCACTAAATTATTTCCAATTATGAACAACAATAATATACAATAATACACATGTTCCTAAAATATTCCACATATTCATGATCATTATTATATCTCTATGCCAATCTGACAATAGAAAGACAAACATTTGATGCCATAAAATGTCATAATATTGCAATTGCTAAATTGCTAAGCTAATGTGAGGCAAGTGTGCTAAGCTATGATCATAGCTAATTATGCTAAACTCAGCACCAAGTTAAGTATGCTTAGCTTGAAACAAAACATACAAACAAAAAAGCATCCTTTCAACCCTGCGAGGAAGATCAATTCCTTTGTTCACCAAAAATTGGTTAATACCAAGCTAACGCTCGCTAACCTTATGGTAAAATCCATTGGATCTTCTTCTTCTACTACTTCTTCTTCTTCTCTCGAAAAGCCAATCTTAATGAAATCGAGTTGCTCTTTTGATGCTGACTAAAATGAGCTCTAGTTGATGTTACTGGTACTTGACGTGACACTTCCTGTCCTCCTTGTGAATCTTAATTATTACATAAGAGCAACGTGCTGACACAGCAAAGTCCTGGAGGACACACACACACACACACACACGCACGCACACACACACAAAGGCTGACATTGCGCAGTTGCAGCTATATTATACTGTATTTGCTCCAATACAATATAACAGTACGGGTTAGCATACTTAACTAACTTTGCATACAGTTACATATGTACTTTGAATGTAAAATCACTTTATTACATTTACAGGGGGCGTTACAGCTTTTCCTTTCTGCCTCCATTTTCCCTTCCTTCTTCCCCTCCCACAGTGTTGCTCTTTATTTTGCATCCCTACTTACATCCTTCTTTTTCTTTTTTCCTGCCTTACTTCCTGACCTCCTTCATTTCTTCCCTCTTTCTTTCCTTCCCGCCTTCCTTCCCTCAGATTTGCTTTCTATTCTCGCAACCTTAATTCTATCCTCCCTTTGCTGCCTTCCTTCCTTCCTTCCTTCCTTCCTTTTTTGCTTGCTGCTTGCTTTCTGTCAGACCCGATTTTATTTTTGTACATTCTCAGTGATGCCACGTTTTCTGGTTTGGCCGTATTTTGTTACGGGCTTTTGCCATGTGTTCCGCTATTCCAGATATGTAAAAAAAAATATTCCCGAGAGGCCATGTTGCACGCTAGGTTAGCTTGGAGTTTGCCAGTGAGTGTCATGGGTGTGTGTTCTGGTTATTGTCTTCCCCCTTGTTTCGTACACACCAATCTTCCTCACGTCTGGCAATCGTGCGGGTAGGTAGCTGCGGCTGGCTAGCTAGCGTGGTTAAACACATATGAAGAATGTTCCTGAGAGGTGATGCTAGTTGTTGGCATCTCGGCATCCTTCCTTCCTTCCTTCCGTCCTTCCTTCCTTCCTTCCTTCCTTCCTTCCTTCCTTCCTTCCTTCCTTCCTTCCTTCCTTCCTTCCTTCCTTCCTTCGCTTACCTACTTTGCTGCCTTCCTTCCTTGGTTTAGTCGGCATGCTAAGCACACAATAATAACATTGCGTTACAAACGGCCTCCGAGGACGGTGATTGTCCTCGCCATTAGCGGGATTTAAACATATTAATCCAGTACACGCACACACGCTCGGCACCAATTTCCCGTCACTAAATGAACATTCCCGTTCCACACGCTGTGGGGAAAAAAAAGAAAAGTCGTTTTGAACGCTTCCAAATCTCCACTTGGCCGCGTTAGCAGATTAACGGGGACTCTCACTAATGAACGCTATTGTCCAAAATGGCTTTTTACCCGATTGTTTTGCTCAGCTACTTCTTTCTGCTAATGTAGCGCACATTAGTCATTTTGCAGACCTCGTCTCATCACTCAAGCAAATTCCACTTTTTTTTTTTTTTTTTTTTTTCTACCCACCCCTGGCAAGTTTTCTAGTTATGTAATTGTCAGATGTTGACATTGTCATTTAGCACCAGCGCCTCCATTTTGATTCATATTCTTAAATGCGAATTTGTCATGTTTATTATTTTGCACATTGATTTGTCATATTTATTACTTGGCACTGTCTCTCTCTGTTGCTGTGCGTAGTTTATGACCTGGAAGCTGTTTGATTTGCACCCAAATGTTGACTTAAAAGACATTAGTAATTGATGGCAGCACTATTTGCTTTAGCATTTATTGTGATTAAGAAAAGTCCTTGTTCAAAATAATAATCGATCCATTTCACGCAGCGCAGTAGAACGCCACGGGGGAAAAAAATCAAATAACTCGGCAAAGTCAACTCTAAAAATAGGTCGAAGCAGAATTTCTGTCTCGCAGCTCCGCCGGGACAAAAAAAAAAAAAAGGTTCCGGCTGGACCCTGTTTGCACCGCCGGAACCAATGTTTCACACGGACATTTATTGTAGACGGACGCAGTGGTGGGCCACTAATAAATTTTGCTAAAAATGACAGAGGAGCATCTGTAAGTAGTTTTTAAGACAAATTAGATTTGTAATGTACATATAACCTGTATGAGTGAGCTGAATGGTATTTTTATTTTTTATTTTTTTTCCCCTAGTGCGCTAATGCTAACCGGTTTACAAAGGCTGATTTTGTTGTCTGAAATTCTGTACAGCGCTTATACCATACACTCGGTACCAACATATGCAGTTTAAGGATAGAAGTCCAGCCCTCATAAGAACAAAATGCATGTTAAAAACAGTATATATATATTTTTTGGGTGTGTGTGTGTGTGTTGGGCATCCAAACAGATTCGGGTTGGCACACTTATTCACTCATCTTTTTTATCCACTGTTCCTCTTCCTGTCCCTTTTCAATTCCTCTTTCTTTTCCCATTCCTCTTCTTGTTCCTGGTCATCACTTTTGTCTTCCATTTTTTCCCCTCCTTTTCCTTTAAGCTTCTCTCGTTCCTCTTAATCTCTTCTTCCTGTTTCTGGTCTGACTCTTCTCCCCTCTTCCATGGCCTGTTCTTGTTCATGTTTAGTTTGTTTCCTCTTGCTCTACTCACCTTTCCTTTTCCCTGTCCTCTTCCTGTTTCTTTGTCCTTCCCTGTTCCTTTTCCTGTTGTTTCCTCTTCCTTGCCTCGCCTTGCCCATTTCCTATCCTTTTCCTCTTCCTTCCAGTCTTCTCCTTTCCTTTTCCCTTTCACGTCCTCTTTCTTTATCCCATCCTTATCCCTTGCATGTTCCTGTTCCTGTACTTTTCCTTTCCTCTCCTTTTCCCAGTCTTTTCCAGTTCCTGTCTTGTTCTCCCCCTTTTTGCTTCTTCTCTTCTACAAGTACTTTCCTCACTCCGTCCTGTGCCCGTTCCCTTTTTCCTGCCCTCGTTGCTTGACCTGTTCTTGTTGCTGAAGCTCTTCATCACCCCTCCTCCTCATTCATCTTTTATTTACTGGGATAATAAGAATGTTCTTTCACCTCTGGGGGAGCCATCCGGATTGTATCATTTTTCCCCAGATAAGCGTGTGTGTGCGTGTGTGTGCGTGCGTGCGTGCGTGTGCGTGCGTGCGCGTGCGTGTGTGTGTGTGTGTGTGCGTGTGTCGGGCTAATTAAAAGGCAGCACAGTGAGACCGCTGCCAAAAATATTCAAGATGAAAAGGAGCCTGACACAGGTCTTGGCGGCCCCTATCAATAATGTCGTTGATGATGATGATGATGATGAAGATAATGATGATGATGATAATGATGATGATGATAATAAAGCAGTTGTATCTTCTGGGTCTTTGCGGAGAAAAGATGATGATGACGATTTGCCGTCACCTTAATCACTCTTTTTTTTATCCTTCTTTCTTCCCTTTGTCATCGGAGGACAAAAAGCGATTTTTATGAATAATTAATCTGTTGGAGCTCCACGCTAATGCTAATGAGTACATGTAGAAATAAAACACTTATTTAGTTTTCCGTCATTTTATTTTATGTATTTTTAATGTGATTCTATGTTAAGTATAAAGTAAGTATTTTATAATTTAAAAAAAACTTAGTTTCTTCTTGACATACTACTTTTTAATTAGCCCAACTTAGAATTTGACTGAAAAATTTACATTTACAATTAACAATAATTAATAATACAAATGTTTTAAAAAAATGATTAAAAAATAAATATGAACTTATGTGAAATATAAAAAATATATAATCTACTTTTTTAAATAAACATTTTTTCCTACTACTTTAATTATTAATCAGACCAAGGTTTATACCTTGGTCTGATTAATGATTAATGATTAATGATCTGGCCGTTATCATTTGTAATTAATGATTAATGATTTGGCTGTTTCTATTAAAAGGACAAATTAAAAATAAATAATAATGAATAAAATGTTATTTAATATTAAATTAATTGTTTAAAATATGAAATGAAATTAAATGTTTATATATTTTAACAAACAAATTGTTTCTTCTTGCACTACAAATTGTCTATTTAATTAGCCATTATTTAAAATACGAAGTCATGTGAAATACAAAATATATATTTTTGTGTTTTTTAAAATGATTTTTCCTTCTCAACCTGCCACAACATTATAAATAAATCAATCAATGACTTAATCAAACAAATCCATGTGACGATTGTGCGCAATTTGGGCATTTTGTCTATCTTTTCTATTTTTCCTATGTCGCACGCTCCTTCTCTCGCCTCCCACGTTCGGGCCAATTCATATTTATTCAGAATTAATATTTCGCTGGTAGCCTCATGTGCGTCTCTGTTCTACAAAGGCAAACGGGCTGAAACTCTGGGATTTTCGCCTTTCGACTCACAAGTCATGGCGTTCCCACGTCGCTAGGTAGAAAACGCCAGTCCTTCACCAGTCAGTGTTCCTCCTCATAAAGAAGAAAAAAAAAGAAAAAAGACTGGAGAAGGCGAGCTTTAGATTTTAATGATCCACTGACACAAAAACCAGGAAGGAGTTTAGACTTTGCCTCACTGACTCCCCTGTTTATTATTATAAGGTTTGTGTGTTTGTGTGTGTGGGTCTGAGCTAAGTGACAAAAGCACTCCAAGTCCAAAGTGTCTGCTATCCTAGCATCTTTATTAGGTACACACACACACACACACGTACTAATTGTAGAATGTGCAAGTGTACTTAATTATATGGCCTGTAAACTAGTTCACAAGGATGAAGTCAATGTGTTGATTAAGGATCATCTCCTTGGAAATCATTGAATCATGACTATTTTTGACAGTATTCAATACGAGTTGGAAAGAACCCCAAATAAAAACGTAAAGTAATAACACAAGAAAACGGATCGATATATATAATGTAAAGAATGAAACTGTTTGTGGAACATGATTAAATGCTGCAATTCAATGCATTGCGCTGCTCCTTCTGGTGTGCCCGCCTTGGCCACCGGGGACCATTAGAGTACAGTCATAATAGTCATGCAGACAAATGAAGAATAGTACTTCTGCTTCTACCACTACTGTAAGGGACTCAATAGTATACTGTAATATTTACAGTGTTTTACATCGTTCGTTAGCATTAAGCTAAGCGGACTTTAAGGCAAAGCTATGTGGTTCTTCTAAGTACACAAAGTGTAATTGTCTTTGTTTTAGTTTAAACTTCAACTGGGTGTTGGCGTTAGACAGCCTGAAGCCTTTTTTTTGGATGAATTATTCACAATTTGCCAAACCGTTGCTTGTCGTGACGTGAGTTGAGTTGAGTTCACCGCCGTCATACAGCGCACGTATCTCAAGTTTGTGCTCGCAAGTCAACGGAAACAAATTGTATCACAAAAATCTTGGAGGTCGAGTTACTTGTATCTCAAGGCACCATGAGACCCAATGATCAGTAAATGGACAAATCAAATATTCTGCCTGTTATTATAGTATACTAACATACCACCATATCACATGCGTGTGTGTGTGTGTGTGTGTGTGTGTGTGTTGTTAATGCAGCATCACTTATTCACAGACTTGTCCTGTTATAGCATATTCTTCTCTGGTCTGACAGGTTGGGCTTAAAATCTATTTTGGGCTGCCATCACGTACACACACACACACACACACACACACACACACACGCACACACACACGTCCCGAGCCAGCCCGTAAATCCCGCTGCTGAATATTGCATGAGCAGCTGAACAGTGAAGAGCCGACGGCAGGCAGACGTCTGAAAAATGTGGAGAAGCCACAGCGGATTTATTCTACACTGTGTGTGTGTGTGTGTGCGTGTGTGTGTGTAGGTGTGGTCTGTGGTTACCTGTTTACCATCTTGTACTCAACACGAAACCTTAGTGACTTAGCAAGATGCTCAGTGACCAGTGTGACCCAATATTCATGGCTGTGCGTGCGTGTGTGTTAATGTAGTCCGGATTGCAACACTCACACAAAAGCGCTCTGGCCCGCAGACTTTTGAAATATTCGTACTTGCTGAACTGTTTCCCAAGCTGCCATGTTTAAATTGAGAGCTCTGTTTAAATGTCGATTTTGCTAGGCAAAATTCATGATTGTGGTGTGATCTGCCGTAAAATTAGACAGGAGAATATATCTTCAAAATGTTTCCATTCCGTAAATACAGTATATCCTTTTTGTTCGAAAAGCAGCACAAATGCAACATTTTTTATAACCTATCTTATTCACTGCCATTGACGGATTTAGAAGGCAAATATCCTTGTTAACTGGGAAGGCTGGCAGTGAATGACTTTTAACAGCTGTAAAAATTAAACTTTTTCGTCATGTAAACATAGTCAGATTCACTGAAAAATAGACCACAGAACATGTTTTTTCTTTTATGTAAACACACTGTCTTTGCTGCTAAAATAATTAAAATTTGCCACGCCACGTAAACATCCTCTGGCCCTCCGCATCAAACTATTTTTGTGAAGTACACATCTTTTTTTTTTTTTTTTTGAACAGCCACAAAAGCATGCTTTGTCACATAAGCATAGTTTGATCCACCATAAAAATAGCCCGCAAAACAAAAAGAATGTTGGTCATGTAACCATACCTTTACATAATAGTTGTAAAAATGTACATTTTTGTCACGTAAACATAGTGTGATCCGCTCGAAAACCAGACCGCAGAACATTTTTTTTTCATGTGAACATACTATAGCTTCTTTTTTTTACAACAGCTGCAAGAAAAATACAATATGCCACGTAAAACTGCCCGCAGAGCATAAAACTGGTGTTGTCAAGTGAACGTTCTGTATGAACAGCTGAAAAAATCAGTTTTGCCACGTAAAAGCTGATTTGCTGTAAAAGTACACAACACAAAATCTTTTGTTTTCCACGTGATCATACAGTATATTCTTCTATCGAACATATGTAAAAAAGCACATATTTGACATGTAAACATAGTCTGACCTGGCATAAAAATAGGCTGGCGACAAAACTTTTTGTTGTTTTTGCCACGTCTGGACCTGCATATCCCATTTATTTGAACAGATGTAAATAAAACCGAAATCAATCCAAATAAAATACATAAATAAATAAAAAATACCCCAGAGAACACACATCTTTATGTCACATGAAATGATTTTGCATTAGGGGCCGTCCCCCACCAAACGCAGCCAACGCTGCTGCGTTGTTTTTTGACTTGAATGTGTCTCCTTGTCTTTTCCCCTTTCCCCGGGTGTATGCATCGATTTTTGCTGCGCTTGGTGCCCAACGAATTCTGCCTAGCAACAAGTAGCTGAGCTAGTGGACGACGTGTCTCAATTAAACAGACATTTTCCCGAGAACTCCGAGCACCCGGCTTGTCGTGCACTTTGATTTTCTGCGTAGACTTCCAGGGTTGCCATGGAAATCATTTCCCTTTTCTCGGCCTGTGCTGCAGATGTAGGTTAACAAGCGCACATCAATTATGTACAAAGTGGAGCCCAGGCACACGCTCTCACCACTGTATATGTGTGTGTGTGTGTGTTTGTGTATCTGAGATGCATTACGAGCTACTGTACTTTAGTGTGCTCGTCACACGAATGCTGGGCCAGGAGAGTGCGTCCAATCATTTGACGTGGACATGCATCACATTTATTAAGCGAGAAGTCAACTTTACTGTACGTCTTTTTGCCATTGCGACAGAAGGCCGAAAGAGATTTAGCAAATCTTCACTGTTCGGCGGAGTGGCGTTCGTTTTCGCTTTTGCATGATAACTGGCTTTCCTTTTGGTGCGCCCGCCTTGTAGTATTTCTACTACTATTGTGACTCAGTAAAATGTAATATTAGTCATTTTCTATAGACGATTAAGAATATATACCTGTCTGTATCGTTATAGTAACTCTTCAGCTAGCGGGTCAAAACAAAAAAAAATCGTCCGAATGGCGGCTCGTATCTAAAAAAAAAATGTAAATCATAAATCAGTCACTTGCATCGCAACTCACCACTGTCAACAGAATGACAAAAATAATCCAGTCAAAAATCCAATGCATGCTCTGTCACATGCACGTGAAATGTATGTGTACCATAATTAATGCAATGACTCCTTTCGCCGGCCCTCTGTCACAGTAACAATAAAGAGAAAAGCTAGGAATAATCCAGTCCAAAACGTCCAGCGTATACATTGCACAGGTGCAATGTATGTGTCATTTGATTGTTCCTCACATAATGAAAACAGCCACCTTGCACAATAGAAATAAGCAGAACAATAGAAATACGCCAGTCAAGTTACGCGCGTGCACGTGTGCACACAATGCTCTTGTCATATAATTAATGTGATGGCTCTTCTCAGCAATTATTAATGAAAAAAAAAACAGCTGCCTTTTCTCTGCTTAAGGGAACTAATACCCAAACCCTCTCTGGCCTTTCTTTTTGTCTGCGGCCATGTGTGCGTGGCAGCTATGTTGTGCGCCTTTGCTGCAGGTGTTGCGTTTCCGGGAATCAGATCCCGATCGGCAACTTTCCCCGTGAACACGAAAGGTTGGCCCGCTTGAAACCCAAATCTTTGTGATCGATAGAAAATGCGCTGACGACAGGAAACCTTCAGATGCTCACCGAAGGACAACCAAGACAGACGCTTTTGTTATGAAGATGACTTAAAAAAACAACAACAATGGACAGTGGCAGTTGCAGAGTTCGCGTCGTTAGCTTAGCTTAGCATGAAGCAGAGAAAAACTGCTTTTTTTTTTAACCCCACGCCCCAAATCTCCCTCCAATACTATCTGAATACGATTGTTTTCAAGATTATGCTAATACCCTTAGCAACATTCTAACACTTTCTAAAACATGTGTCCAAAGTCAATTGTGATTGTCCATATCAAATAGCGAAATCAAAATAAGCTAATAGGAAGCCTTTAGCGGCGAGGGCTTATGAAGTACGACTTGTTAGCATGTCATGATAATTTGGACAAAGCTTTTCAAACTGAACTTTTTATCCAGATTCTCCACCAAGCTTTTTCCACCACAGCCCCATCTGGTCGTCTGGTGGGTCACTGCCCCGACGTTCACCCACGCAAGCCGACCGAAACGGTTAAAAGTGATATTTAACTCCTGGAAATGTACCTTTTTAAGGATTGGTACTGAGATTTTTCCACTGGATCTGGTGGGTCACTGCCCCACTTGCCCCCATGCAAGCAGACTATAATGGACAAACGTGAAATGACAAAAATCTTTATTATTGTCTATAGATGCCACAAGATGGCTTCAAAGCACTTTTTTGTTTTTGTTTTACCAATTAGAAAAATCAATGACTAAATGAAGCTGCTCACCTCAGTGATCACATAAATGCTTGGGACCAAGATGCCACTAGATGGCGCCAAAGCAAGACTTGGCTTTGGCCTCAGCGTAAAAATAGTGGTGAGTTTTTCTGCAAATGACGGAGAAGGCCCCCCCCCCCCCCCAGTATTTGTGAATGCCGAACCGCGAATATGCAGGAATTCGCTGTACATTCCTCGATCTACACCAAGTGTTGTTTTGCGACAGCTCTATCTGGTGGGTCGGGTGGGTAACTGCCCCACGTGCCCCCGCCCCCAATGCAAGCAGATCGTACGGACCGAAAGGGAAAATGAGTTCCTCGATCTTGACCTTTTTGATCGGATGTGGACCAAAATGCCCTTCTTCTCTCTCTCGCATCTCTCTACATTTGTGCTATTATTAGACATTGGCGACGTGCATTTTGCGTCATCCTGCATATTGTTTGCCCTAAGATCTTGAAGGTCTTCCACAACTGACACAGTGGCAGCCCATCACCATCCTGTTCATGCCATAGAAAACTAATATGAAAGCAATAAAAAAAAGCAGGTGGCACCCATAATGACATTTCCACACTTCCTGCTCGTCCACTGGCCAAAATGACCTATAAGACGTCACTTAATCGAGTATCACATGTCAGCACTCTACTGCCTCAATCGTTAATATAGAGCCTTTGAAAATAGATGGAATTTTGCGTGAGAAAAAAAAGAAAAAAGCCTGCGAGCGCATGAACGCGAGGTCAAGGCTTCATTAAATGTCTTTAATCCCCGGCAGTGGTTCCGCTGTAATGGAATTGTATGCAGGCTCACCTTGAACCTTGAAAGGCCCAATAATACTCCAGAGGAGAAGAAGATGAAGAAATAAAAGGTCATTTCAACCTTTTTTGTGTGGTAGCGACCTACCAAATGGAGCTGTGGTAAAAAAAAATGATTTGTTCATATTTGGATAAAGAGGCAGTTCACAGAATGAATTTTCACTTTTAGCCATTACATTCTGCTTGCATCGGGTCCCAGTGAGGCAGTGACCCACCAGATTGACCAATCTACTTCCTTCAAGTGGAAATGTGTCCCAAAACCTTTGTCCATCCAGTGTATCATGTGACTCGGTGATTGCGTAATCCTCAGCATAGCACCACGCTGACCTCAGCAAAGGCTCGCAAGGCCATGTGTCCTTTGGGGTGACACTGTGGCGTGTGTGTCCGTGCATGTGCGTGTGTGTATGCATGTGCGTGTCACGGCAAAAATGTGGGTGTGTTTAAAAAAAATAAAAATCAAATACAAAAAATCAGCAGCTGTCTAGTGCGTGCCAAACGCAATGTAGCGAGCACAGCCAGAACAGATGGAAGTTGCAGTTTTTTGGTGGCCAACACTTTATTACACAGACAGACACCAAATAAAACCTGAATGTAGCTTAGCCAAAACCATCCTGACTTACAATTTATTTATATCTGCATTTAAAACTGAGGAGTGATGTAATAGTGACATTACGTACATTTGTGGAGGGGGAATAAAGATGATCTCGGTTTGTAAAGACTCATAGATATATAATGTAGAATACATTGGGAATACAAATGTTGATCTATTTAGATGGATTTTATATTGACTACAGATCAGTATTTAAAAATAAATTATGTTAACAGGAACAATAATAATAATAATAATAATAGTAGAATAAACAAACAAACAAAAAAGATTACATATCAAAACCTCAATTTATTATATATAGATAAGTTATTTAAAATCAAAATTAAATTAAGGACATATCATTTTATTTTTCTGTCTTGCACTGATTTTGAATTGATAAATTCAGATAAATATTTGATATTCATGCAGATCAGTATTAAAAACAAATTATTAAACAATAATATGACAATAAATATAAAATAAATACAATATAAAACATCTATATGTAACATTATATATTAACACATATTTGTATTTATTTTTTCAATCATATTACATAAAAACAAATAACACACACTAATTAAATGTATGTAAACGTCTAACTTTGCAGAAAGTAATGAAAAATTGAACCCCCCCAAAATCCTCCCCTCATTATTCTGGCATTTAACAAATAGAAATCATTTTGCTGATCCTAATTGACCTAAAAATGTCAAAGGTTTAGTCTGATTTCACGTCAGACAGTGAGAAAAAGTCTTTTTATATAGTGTATGTAAACTTCTGGTTTCGACTGTACATATACGTATAGATACACCCTTTTTATATATACACTTATACATTATTGAATATTTTAAACATATATTGCATAATTGAATATTTCCAAGTCAATATAAAAATGTCAACATAATTATATAATATAAATGACTGGAAAACATTTAAAACACGTACATTTTATAAATTCATTTGAAATATGTGGCGCATATAATCTAATACATCCAAGTCAATGCAATGTAATTTTAAGATAAACTAAAAATAATACATCAAAGTTAACATTTTAAAAGAAATATATATATATATATATATGTACAATAAATATTTTCATTTATGTTGATGACAACTATTATTACTACAATGATGACAGTGATGATGATGATTATTATAAATAGGAGTAGTAGTAGTATTAAAACAATAATAATAAATCAGGTGAAAAATCCAAGTCAATAACATAAGTGTAGCGTGCAAGCCTGCCAAGGAGAAATGGGTCAGCACCATTAAAGCATATCCTCTTAGAAATAACTCCGTGTTCTATTAAAAATAGCTGTTCTTGAGAGTAGATTAACTCTGCCAATTAAGCCCATTGTGCTCCATTCTAAAACAAAGAACAACATCCAAACCCAAACGTGGCTGGAAGATATTTAGCTCCGTCCGCCTTCGCATCTCAATTCCGACCACGGCACCGCACTCGGAACCAGAACGCAGAATGCGTCTATTGTCATTGTACACGCAGGTCCGGGAAGACAATGCGCGCCTTCACGGGGGCCGCGGTGGCCGTGCCTGGGGCTTCTCGGCGCTCGTGCACCGCAGTCCTGCGAGGGGAAAGGTCGCCATTGAAAGCTGCCTCAAACCCGCTTGTCTCAATGTTTGCTTTTTTTCTCCCGCTTCAGTGCTGTCACTCAGGAAGTCGGACGCATTTTGTTTGGATTTCAAAACAGTTTCTGCGTCGCGTGTGTCTCGTTTTTTTTCAAATTCTTAACCGTCATTACAAGTGACCCGAGTTACAAGGTTTTCGAGAAACGACGAGCCGTCGTTCGTCAGCTTTTTTGGTGCCTTGAGTTATGAGCAAAAATTCCAGTTACGAGCGCTAAATGGTGGCAGCGAATGTCACAGCGAGCAGCGGTTTGTTAGATAGTAAACAATTCTTCAAAACGTTGTTCAAATTACACTTTGTGTATTTAACCAAACTACAAGTTACAAAAGTCTGCTACCTTAATGCTAACACACAATGCAAAACAGCATATATGGGCTAACAAAACTAGCAACTGGTATATGAACACAAACAGTGCAGCACCACATGGAGACAGACAAGAAATGACTAATATTACTGCAGTTTACTGAGTCACTTAGTTCGGAAACTCTTATTTTTGTATTAGGCTTGCCTGTATTGTATTTAATATATATATTTATACACGCACACACACACACATAAATATATATATATATATGTATGTGTGTATTTCATGAAGGGGCATATAATCTAATATTTAATATTTCGTTTCTGACTTGGCATTGTTAGATATAGATACATTTAGTGATGTATTCTCAATTGAATACAGATCAAGTCATAACAATAGTACAATAAAACAAGTTTGAGTATTCAAGTATTTACAAAAGTCTATTATTTTTAATACATATTTAAATTTATTGGGGATACTCGATGTATTCATGAATTATGACAGCTCATATAATCTAAAATATCAAATGTAAAAAAATAATCCATCCATCCAGTTTGTGAGCCGCTTCTACTCACAAGGGTCGCGGGTGTGCTGGAGGCTATCCCAGCTATCGTCGGGCAGTTAAAATAATAAATAAAAGCAATACAAAATATTTATTGTGGCTCATAAAATCTGCCAAGCGACAAGTCGGCGGACCGATGTGACGTGAGGGGAAAGGGCCGCCCTGTCCTTTCTCTGCTGTGTGTGGCAGCAAGTTGGCAAGAAAAGAACTTTTTGGTAACGGGGAAACATTTCACTGGCCAATGTTTAATGGGCGAGGTCAGTGGTACAAAGTGCACCGTGGGGGGTGCTCAAAAGGAGATGATTCATGGTGAGCCTCTCTAAATAATTTAGTCCAAAAGAACCAAAGATTTCCTCCCCCACTAACTTTTGTTTCGTACAGGAAGTGTCTCAAAACACCCCTGAAACTCCCACCCGCTTGCCTCACACACAAACAATGCCACCCCCAGGCCGGACCCCCTGCACAATCCTTTCCAGGGTGCCCATTTGGTTGTGTTGGCACAGACCCCCCATACTAAAGCCCCCATCGTAGCTCACATGAAACTAGAACTGCCGCACGCTCTTAATCGATGTGACTTATTCACAATATGTTACATCACATCCATAATAATGTTCTTTTATCCACAAGTCCACATTCACTTCGATTCGTGATTAATTAAGCCATCCTTATAGAGCTTATTCTCGTTAGGGTTGCAGGCGTGCGAGAGCCAATCCCGGCTGACTTCGGGCGAGAGGCGGGGTACACCCAACACTGGATGCCAGCAAACCACAGACAGGCAAACATAGACCAACCAGCATTTATACTCACATCACCTCTTAAGTGAGCCTAACTAGAGTACCCAGAGAAAACCCAGGCAAGCACGGGGAGAACATGCTTACTCACACAGGAAGGCCATACGAATACACGACCTCTGAACTGTGAAGCGGTCATGCTGACCAGTTGACCAATGGACCAATGTGATTCATTTTCTTTCATCAAAGGATTTTTTCCATCTGCAATTTATTTTAATGTTTTAATCTGTATAGATATGTTTTCTTATTTGTCATATGTAATTTTAATTGAATATTAATATTTATTAATTGATTTTATTCAAACATAATTTACATATTTCCATTCTTAAATTCTTCAATTTTTTCTTTATATATTTTGTTTTTATTTTTCCACATTTTTCCATGTATGTTTTACTTAAACACTTTTTCCCTCAATTCTTTTCTCTTTCTGTATAGAATAGCATAAGAATAATACACATAATTCATATAATTTTATACATTCTTACTTTACTATATGCTAATACCTTTTATATATAGTAATTGTTGTATCTTAATTTATGTGAACTTTTTGCCATTCTGTCTGTCTGCGGCTTCATGAAATAAAAACTAACGAATGGGTTGTCGCAGGGAAAATTAACGCCCTCTATGGAGACAATTATGTACTGCAAAGACTTGTGTTTGCTGACATGTTGGCTTTTTCCCATCAGGCTTTGCAGTCTGACTCTGAAAAAGCTGGTGGTGCTCAGAGAACTCGACAAGGAGCTCATCTCTGTGGTCATTGCCGTCAAAATTCAAGTAGGAATACACACGGTGATGCGCTTGATGAAGCACAATGAGTGAGTTAAAATATGTAAAACAGGAAGTGTGGTGTGTGTTGGTGACTGTGCGTGCGTGTGCGTGCATGCGTATGCGTGTATGTAGGGCTCCAAGCGCATCCTGAGGTCCCACGAGATCATGCTGCCGCCCAGTGGGTCTGTGGAGACAGACCTGGCCCTCACCTTCTCACTGCAGGTTTGAATCAGAATCATCTTTATTTGCCAAGTATGTCCAAAAACACACAAGGAATTTGTCTCCGGTAGTTGGAGCCGCTGTAGTACGCAATATTGAAGACGCAATATCAAGTACAATCAGCATTCATATGCTATATATAAACATTTCTGTGTGCTATTTTAAAGAACGCTCAGTGCTGGTCCACAAGGCTCATTCACTGACTGACTGATTGACTCACTGACTCATTCACTAAAAATATTTCCAAGTGACTTTTTGTAGTTGACGTTTCGCGTTCCCTTGTATCAGTACCCTCACTTCCTGAAGCGTGAGGGGAACAAGCTTCAGATCCTGCTGCAGAGACGCAAGCGCTACAAGAACCGAACCATCCTAGGATACAAGACGCTGGCTGCGGGCTCCATCGACATGGCAGAGGTACGTGCGACTGCTCACATTCCACATTCACAAAGTGTTCCTCAAGGATGAGTCTTTGGGCCCATCCTTTTTGCGCCGTGCATGTGTTCTCAGCTACCTGCGGGCATCTCATACCACTTGTATGCAGATGACCTCCAGATTTAGTTTTCTTTAAACCTTGACAAGTACGGGTGGAATAAGTGCACCGCTTCTTACATACTCACAAAGAGGTGCATCCCAGCTATTTTTGTCATCCCCCAGGTGATGCAGCACCCGACGGAGGGAGGCCAAGTGCTGCCTCTGTGCAGCCATCAGAAGGACCTGCTGGGGAAGGTTGCAGAGATCTGGATCTTCTCGCTCTCCAGCCAGCCCATTGACCACGAGGACGGCAGCCTGCAGGCCGGACACAAGATCAAATGCTCGGGTACCACTGTCAATGTCCATCTCGACAGTGACTGTGTTCGGAATCATTCACTCATTCCCAACTCCCTCATTACTAAATAGGGATTTTTTTGTATAAAGTGGGCAATGTAGTGCACTCACCAGTCAAATGAAAAATAGTTTTGGAACACTACTATGTTGTGGGGGATCTTCCATATCGTCAACTAAATACCTTATGGCTTTGCCCTAGTGCTTTTTGTGCTCAGGTTGCAATATTGCTCTGTTAGTACACCTACTGTTCTCATTGGACATAGGACGCACCCACAGGAAAAAAAGTAAAATCATTCTAAATGTACCTTTGCACATTCTCAGACTGCTAGCTTCCTGTATGTTTGCATCACAAATGTTAGCATGTTAGCTATTCTCTTTGAAAATCATACCTGACCACAGGTCACAAGGTTGCAGTCTTCCTATATATTAGCATAGCAACTGTTAGCCTGTTAGAATTTGAGTTAAAGTATACCCTTTTGAAATAGCGCCTGACTACAGGGCAGAATTTCAGATCCTTGTCACTCTGCCTCTGCACTTTCTTCTTGGTATAGCATGTGTTAGCATAGTAAGTGTTCACATGTTAACATTGTATCAATATCATCGAAAATAGTTCGCAACCACAGGGAAAAATGTTAAATCCTTATCTATGTGCCTCAGAGCTTTCTCAGTCAAGATGCTATATTGCTAATTGTTAACATAGCAACTATTAGCATGTTAGTATTTGAGTTATTCTCTTTGACAACAGTTCCTGACTACATCGTCATCGATCTGTCTTAGTTTTTTTTTTTTTTTTTTAAATACTAAGGATGTTATCTTGCTTTATATCACATACCAACTGTTATCATTTTAGCACAGCTGTTTGAAATTAGAGTTAAATTGGAAGAGTTTCCGTTTTGTTGAGGCCAACGTTTAAAATACTTTAGTTCTATAAGGCCAGCCCAACTCACATAAAAATTATTCACAAATGCGGGTTTTGAACTTGCAACAGGTAGCAGGTCCATTCAAAATTTCTGTGGGAATTTTTTTAGTTATTTATTATTTGTTCAATATTTTTAACGCAAGGTCCACCAGCTGAGGTTTATCCGGTGCATTGTACCAGTAATTATGCGACAGCAATGTTGTTAACGGTGCGCCGGGGAAGTATTGAATAATTCCGAACACTTCTTCTTTTTCCAGATAACTACTCGGAGGAGGAGTACGAGAGCTTCTCCTCAGAGCAGGAGGCCAGCGACGATGCAGCACAGGCTCAGGTGAGGTCATCGAGATTAAAAACAAACAAATAAACAATAGATGATCTGGTTTGAAGTTGAAGGAGCTTTCTGTTTTTTTTGTTTTTTTTTTGGTGGTCTTCAGGATCTGGAAGATGATGAGTACGACGTGCGAAAGCCAAAGAAGCAGAGAAGGTCCATTGTCAGGACGGGGTCCATCACAAGAGTTGAGTAAAAAAAGAAAAAAGATAACGCTAATCCTATATGGAGTGGATTGGTGAACATGAACTGTACGATGAAGCTGCGACTAAAGCTAAAATGAAAGCTAAAGCTTCAGCTTGAAGCAAAGATAAAGCTAAATCTAAAGCTAACGCTTCAGCTAGGGCTAACACTTATGCTAAACTTAAAGCTTGACAAACAAAATCTATAACATGAACATGGCTTTCAAGATAAAATGAATATTAAGACTGAAAAGAAAGCTATGGTAAAGCTTCAACTGAGGATAAAAATGAACTTAATCTCAATTGCTTTTAACTTCATTTTAAACCAAAGCTCAAACTAAAACTAAAGCTAAAGCTAATACTAAAGGGAGGTCGAAGGTGAATATGATCAAATGTAAAATTAAAACTAAAGCTAAAGTTGAAATTAAAACAAAATCTTCTGGTAAAGCTAGCACTACGGCTAAAATAAAAGTCACAGCTTCACAAACTAAAGATGAAGCTAGAACCAAAGCTAAAGCTTCAGCTAACGCAAAGACAAATTTTAAAACTAAAGTTAAAGCTTCACAATCAAAATCTAAAGCCAAAGCCACATTAACAGAAACTTGAAGCTAAAGCTAAAATTAGCTAAGCTAAAATTAAAAAAAAAAAGCTAGCTCAAAAGCTACAACTAAGGGTAAACAAGCTAAGACTAAAACTAAAGCTAAAGGTAAAGCCTCAGATGAAGCTGACAACATTAAAACTAAGATTAAAGCTAGACAAACTAAATCTAAAACTAAAGCTTTTGCTAAAACAAGCTAAAGCTGCAAGGAAGGGGAAGGTGAACATGCACTGCAAACTAAAGCAATGACTAAAGCCTCAGGTTAATCCAAAACTAGGTTAAACTAAAATTAAGGTAAAGCTAACGCTAAAACGGAAGGGCAATGTGAACATGAACTTGAAGCTAATGCTAAAGCTGTCCAGTGTGCAGACTTGTTGCTGATTCTGTGTTCATTGTGCGGTCTTTTAGCAGCAAAACTTTAAGCAGAGAGTGGTGGCTCTCCTCAAGAGGTTCAGAGTGTCCGACGAGGTGACCGACACTTCATGATAATGATGATGATTCGACTGGAGTTGCAGGAGCTAATACTGTACGCGTGTGTTTGTACTAAGGTTCTGGACTCGGAGCAGGATCCAGCCGAGGTTCCTCCTGAGGTGGAGGAGGAAGATCTGGACCTGGATAGCGTGGAGTTCGACAATCCCAGTGACAGCGGACCCGAGCTGGACGACGATGACAGTGTCCTCAGCACACCTAAACCCAAACTCAAGTGAGTACATTCAGGCCCATAAATATTGGGACACTGACACAATTCTAATCTTTTTGGCTCTAAACACCACCTTAATGATTTTTAATGAAACACCTGCAGGCTTTCAGCTTTAATTTGAGGGTATGTGGAAGTATTACAACAGTTAGTACAGCATATGTGCCTCCCAGTTTTATAGGGACCTAAAGTAATGAGACAAATGAACAAACTTTCACTTTTTAATACTTGGTTGCAAAACCTTTGCAGTTACAGCCTGAAGTCTGGAATGCATAGACATCACCAGACGTTGGATTTCATCCCTGGTCCCAGGCCTCCACTGCAACTGTCTTTAGTTCCTGCTTGTTCTTGGGGCATTTTTCCCTTCAGTTTTGTCTTTAGCAAGTGCATACTCAGTTGGATTCAGGTCAGGTGATTAACTTGGCAATTGCATAGCATTCCATCTCTTGGGTCCATGTCCATCCGGATGAATGTGAGCAGATAATATTGCTCGGAAGGCTTCAAAATTCATCCTGCTGCTTTTGCTAGCATTCATATCATTAATAAATATAAGGGAACCAGTTGCATTGGCAGCCATGACACGACCACCACCATGCTTCACTGATGAGGTGGTATGTTTTAGATCATGAGGAGTTCCTTTCCTTCTCCATGCGCTTCTCTTCCCATCACTCTGATACAAGTTGATCTTTGTCTCATCTGTCCATAGGATGTTGGTCCAGAACTGGAAAGGCATTTTTTTCAATATTGTTTGGCAAATTCTAATCTGGCCTTCCTCTTTTTGAGGCTCACCAATGGTTTACATCTTGTGGTGAACCCTCTGTATTCACTCTGGTGACCTCCAGATTAATTTTTCTTTTAAACCTTGACACGCATACACCTTCCACCGACTGTGGTAAAGGGGTTTTTCTTCACCAGAGAAATAATTCGTCATTGGGCGGCGCTTCACAGTGCAAATGGACTATGATCTGAAGCATACACTGCGAAAGCGACCAAAGAAGTGGAACGTTATGCAATGGGCAAGTCGGTCACCTGACCTGAATCCGAGTGAGCATGCTTTGCATTTGCTTAAGCCAAAACTGAAGGGAAAATGCCCCAAGAACAATCAGGAACTGAAAACATTTGCTGTCCTGGCAGAGCATCACCAGGGATGAAATCCAGCCTCTGCTTTCGTCTGTGTGTTCCAGACTGTAGGCTGTAATTTACTGCAAAGCATTTGCAACCTGTTCTTACAAACTGTTGTAATTCCTACACTGTTCGCATCATTTGGATGTAAGCACACTCAAATGAAAGCTGAAAGTCTGCAGTTAAAGCACATGTTATTCGTTTAATTTCCAATCCATTATGGTGGTGATTAGAGCCAAAAAGATGGGAATTGTGCTATTGTGATGGGAGCTATGATGCATGTTGATTGAGAGGACGATTTTGTCTGGTTGTGATTGTATGATTTTATGTTTCATGTTTTGTTGTGTTTTATGTAATATGTCGTGTGCTGCAACTCGTACAGTTCGTTGAATTGGTACTTTCAAAAAAATTGCATTGTTTTGCTTTGCTGTCTGCATCAGGTCGGCATTGTAAGTGAGGAACTGTTCTCAATTGCCTTACCTGAAATAAATAAATACATCTGATCATATTTGCACCTAAATATATTTATAAAATCAATACATAGGAATGAATGAAAATAAATCAATTTTGAAAAAATCCATAATTTAAAATTTCAATATTTATTTTAGATTATTTAAGAATTAAAAAAAAAAAAAAAAAAAAAAAATGCTACCCACTATAGCCACATCACATTTTATTTATTTTACATGCCTGAAGAGGAGTAAAAAATATATATATATTAATTTACTATTTCAGGCCGTATTTCGAGGGTATTTCCCTTTCCAGCTCGCAGACGGAAATTGGAAGCATCCACAGCAGCCGCAGCCACCGCGAGCCGCCCAGCCCGGTCAGAGCATCAATACGTCAGTCATCAGTACCATCAATTATATTCATCTTCATACGTTTGTGCTCTTATTCCAGATCGAGCCTGATAAAAACGAGTGTGTTGGCGAGGACAGTGTGTCTGACAACATTCCTTATGTGAGTGTCTCACACACACACACATACACACAGGCAGGTGCACGTGTACGCACACACATACAGTGATGCTGGTCCATATTAATGGAAGCTATTCCATTTTTTTTTTCCAGGAGCATCCGGAGGCGGTGACGCCGACCACGGAGCTGGAGATGGACAACATGGACACGTTCTTGGACAGACTACCCCCGAGTGGCAAGATGACCAAGACGGAGTCACTCATCATTTCGTCCAACAGGTAAACGAATGTGACTGGATAATGCGGAATTGACTTCACGTAGAATGAAGGAACAAAGTCCACCATCTTTCCTCATACAGTTAGTGTCAGCCTTTTTGTTTATATATTATTTAATTCAATTAAATTTTATTTTAGTTTAGTTTATGAGGTGGCCTCATACAAAGATTGTAAGCTTTTTTTTATTTTTTATTTAAATTACATTTTATTAATTCATATTTTACTGTTTTGCCCCACATATAAAGATCTTAAGATTGTAAGCGTTCCTTCCTTTACTAAAATCAAATAAAATGTATGCAAATTATTTTATTAGAGTTTGATTTTGATTTATTTTAATTTAGCGAAATAAAAAAATAAATAAAATAAGGAACACTTACAATCAAATGCAGGACACATTAGTGGAATATTAATAAAACGAAATAAAATAAAACAAAATAAAATTTAATTAAATACAATTTGAGTAGATTTTAAAATAAAATGAAATGAACTGTATTCAAAAGTTAGATTTTATTTAGATTTAGATTTTTTTGAGTAAAATAAGGACAGCTTGAACTCTTTATGTGGCACATAGTGATGGAATATGAATACAATTAAAATACAAAGAAATTGAGTAAAATATAAATACATACATATAAATACAAAGCAAAAAATAACATATTTTCAAAAGTAGTTTTCTATTTTAATTTTTTAGTTTATTTAAGTAAAATAAGGGAAGCTTACAATCCTTATATGCGGGACACAATGATAGAATATTAATAAAATGAAATTAAATAAAATTGTAATACATTTAAAAATAAAATATAAATAAAATGAAATAAATTGAGAGAGTATAAAGTACAATTTATCTAAATGTTTTCATCTTTTTATTTTATTGTTATTGTATTTTTCATTCTTTTATTTGTATTTTCATCCATCCATCCGTTTTCTTTACCGCTTATCCTCACTAGGGTCGCGGGCTGCCAGAGCCCATCCCAGCTATCTTCAGGCGGGAGGCGGGGTACACCCTGAACCGGTCGCCAGCCAATCGCAGGGCACATAGAACCAAACAACCATTCGCACTTACATTCACACCTACGGGCAATTTAGCGTCTCCAATCAACCTACCACGCATGTCTTTGGGATGTGGGAGGAAACCGGAGTGCCCGGAGAAAACCCACCCAGGCACGGGGAGAACATGCCAACACCACACAGGCGGGGCCGGGATTTGACCCCCGGTCCCCAGAATTGTGAGGCAGATGTGCTAACCGGTCGTTCACCGTGCCGGCTTGTATTTTCATTTCCTTTTTGATTTTAAAATCTATGCAAATTTAATTTCATTTTAAATGGCCCATGCTTGGTACACTCGGAAGAGAAAAGCAACTTTCCCCTCAAAACACATACCACAAAGTTGGAAGCAAATGTTAATATCTTGACAAGTTCGAGTCCAACCCGTGATTGACTCATTTATCAGGAGCTGCGTGCGGATATTTGACGTTTCCAGGCAGGAGCCCAAGTTGGCGGGCAGGCGAGGTCGCAGCACGTCGCTGAAGGAGCGCCAGCCCAGCAGGCCTCAGAACGAGAGAGCCAACAGTTTAGACAACGAGCGGGCGCTGGACACTCGCAGCCACCTGCAAGTAAGTGGACACCATACAGGGTTTTTCCTGGCTCAAAATAAGGCAGAGGTCGTACCATTCTGATCATTTGCAGTGTCAACGGCGCAAACAAACACTTTATCTGTGTAGTATTTACATGAATTGTATTCTTTAATGTTTTGTTATTCCCAAATCATGCACAATGGTGCTGTGGTGCACTGGTAGTGTAGAAGTACATGCTGCTGCCTTTCATGTAGACGGCACGGGTTCGATTCCTAGTTTCCGTTTGTGTGTCATTCCGGGGCTGCAGATCCCAAGGAAGACAGTGTACGATCAGCTCAACCACATCCTGGTGTCTGACAACCAGCTTCCCGACAGCATCATCCTCATCAACACGTCCGACTGGCAGGGGCAGGCGAGTTCGCCTCCGAAACATCTGTGAACGCTCTTTTGTTGATCTCCTGTTTCACGCGCACGTTCCCGTCTACCTTCAGTACCTGTCAGACGTGCTCCAGAACCACCACCTGCCCGTGGTGTGCACATGCACCACGGCGGACATCCAGGCGGCGTTCAACACCATCGTGTCCCGCATACAGAGATTGTGAGCCTCTCTTTTTCACAGTGTTGTACATTTGATTTTTACTTCGTACATCTCTCTCACCTGGTCCCCTTTTCACTTGTTGCTAGGCGGAATTCGTTGGCCCCCATCGCCAGCGTTACTTTTGCACATTACTTTGGGTTTAATGTCATTGATTTAATGCAAGTTAATAAAACGTATTTTTGAATTATTATTTTTTTAGGCTGTTTGAATGGCTGTGGAAATGTATTTGTACAAAATTAAGTCTGCAATTGAATCACTACTTTGTTTTAAACATAAAATACTAGTAATTTGTATTTAAAAAAAAAAAAAAAAAAAAAAAAAAAAAAGAACAAGGCAAAATTTTGTTGAGGATAATTTTGTGTATATCTGTGTGTGTGTTTGTGTGTGTGCAGCTGCAACTGCAACTCGCAGACGCCCGTCCCCATCAAGATTGCGGTGGCCGGTGCGCAGCACTACCTCAGCGCCGTGCTCCGCCTCTTTGTGGACCACCTTACCCACAAGACGCCCGACTGGCTGGGATACATGCGCTTCCTCATCATCCCGCTGGGTGCGTATCGCAACTCTCTTTCTGCTTTATCTTGATGCAATGTTTGTGCTTAGCTCAATGCTAACGAACAACGCAAAACAGCATTGACATGCTAGCGGTTAGCATCGATAGTCGTAGTTTTACAAGCGATGGCTATTTGAACACAAATGGTGGAGCAACACACGTAGATAGATAATGTACAATAAAATACTCACAGGCATATATTCATTATCTTCTACGAAAAATGACTAATATTACAGCATCTTACTCCGTCACTTACAGTAGTAGTACAAGAAGTGGCTCTTTGGCTCTGCAATGTCGGGCAGCCTAGCTGATCTCTCAGAGAAAGTCAGTGTGGGAGCACTATTATGTAAATTTGTGACATCACAGCGGGGGGGAAAAAAATCCAAATGGCTCTTTCACGGACATATTTTCAGAAATCGGCAGATAACTAAAGATTCACTTGGCTGTTTTATTTCACACTTGATGGGTTTGCATGCACCCAAGAGACGCAAGTATTTGTATATTTCAAAAGTCATTTTTTCCTAATACTCCCTCTTTAATACGAAATGCTCTATGTGTTTGCGTCCAGGTGCACACCCTGTGTCCAAGTATCTCGGCACCATGGACTACAGATACAACGCTTTGTTCCAGGACGCCGCCTGGAAGGACCTCTTTCACAAGCCCGAGGCGCCTGTAGTCGGTAAGGGGGTCTCCATCGGAACGTTTCGATTCCTAAAAGACGACATCGGATTGTGTAAGTGTAGCTAACAAAGTGCGCCTGTCCAATAAGTATTTGCAGGCTGTCCCAGAAGATACATAATAACACTTGTATATTGTATTTATACCAATTATAAGGGGCCATCCTGAAAAGGGAATAAAAAGCCATAATATTAGTAGTTAAAAAAAGATGAAAAGTGCATTTTAGGTTCATCCAGAAATGTTTGTGAGTAGTGTACTGTATATGTACGTTTATGACGACGTGTGCAGTTCAGGAGGGTCCGGACGTGGTGTCCAGGGTGACGCAGTACATGCTGGGGGCAAACGGAGCGCACCAGCTTCCCATCGCCGAGGCCATGCTCACGTATAAACAAAAGAGGTACTTTTTCCTTTATGAATATATACATTATCCCACAAAAGTGAGTACAGCCTTCACATTTTTGGAAATATTTTATATCTTTACATGGGACAACACTGAAGAAAAGACACTTTGGGAGTGTACAACTTGAATAACAGTGTAGATTTACTGTCCCCCCCATTAATCGAGACTGCTGGCAACAAACGTGAGAACACCAGGTTGTGAAACTATCCAAATTATGCACAAAGTGTGGATATTTTGTGTGTCTACTATGAATTTCCAACATATAATATTGACAAAAATGTTTGGGGTGTACTCACCTTTAAACAAGGACCCCCTCATAATCGACGAGGCTACAGCTGGAAAAAAATGAAGCTCCTGCCCTGAGTTGCTTGGCAACCAAGATGGCACCAAAAGCACCGTTTTTATATTAGACTTGCCAGTGGCGTATCGGTGGGATAGTTTCCCGAAGAAAATCCACAACTCGGCACATTTGCGAATGCCAAACCACAAATATACTTCACTTTAATGTTATGAAAAGAAAGTTGTAGTTTTTCAAGAAAATAAGTTATCTTTACAAGAACCACGACGCATTCGTCGAGATGAAATGTTGCAATTTTTCCAAGATGAAGTCGTAATATTTGGACAATAAATTCAAAGTTTAACATGGGAAGAAAGCGAATTTCAACTTATTCTCGTAGTTTTACAGCTTTTATTCTGAAAAAGTCGCTTCACAAGAAAAGAGGACTATACGCTTGAAAAAAGAGGCCCTTTGTTCTTGAAAAAAATAGGTCTATTTCTATTATAATCTGCTTTTTTTTTTTTTTGTTAAAAGAAGAGACTTTATTCATGCAGAGATCTCAGATTTAATGTCACAATCATATCAGAACTTTTAACTGGCCCAAATCTAAGGTTGGGAGGACGCACTGATTTCGTAAAGTGATTCGGAAAGTGTAGCACTTTTTTGTACGACTTTTGCTATGTGGGCTCCCTCAAGTGGTACACAAATGAATGATAACCAAAATTCACTACAGTTCAGTTGTAATTTAATACATTTGCATTGAATCTTTAAGAACTGTTTTTAAATATTTATTCAGGTACAACGTTCAGTAAAACGTAATTCAATCAATATTTAGGTACAGTTTTTTTTTTTTTTTTAAATTTACGTACGTATACAGTGGACCACCACATATTCACGTTTCAGCATTTGCAAACTCACCTTTTTTGTGGATTTTTTTGGGAGGAACCTATCCTGTGATATTTGCTAACTTCTTGAAAAAAAATAAATAATTTAATGGCAATCATAAGGGAGAACCCCTGACTTAAAAATGAAACGCAGACCTCTGCCAAGGCAAATTTTGTATGTTATCATACTGACAGCTGGTCCTAATACTTTGGTTATATTTAATGAACTCATTTTGTTGTAAAGGCAGCATTGTTTTACATGGGATGTCATTACAGCTTGTGTAGGTGTACCTAATGAATAGTCCAGTGAGTGTTGATTCTTAAAGAAGCCAAAATAAAGTGTGTGTGTGTGTGTGTGTTTCCATCATTTTGTGTGTGCAAATAACATATGTGTGTGCTTTTGTGTTGTCTTGTTTTTTCTTTTTTTTTTTTTTAAGGAAAAAGAGCTTTCATTTTGATTTTGCCATCAGGTATTGTTCTCCTTTTTCAGTTGCTCTCTCATGCCGCCTCGTCAGTCATGTTCCACCCCACCCCTGGGTGTGTGTGTTTGTGGGTGTGTGTCTGTGTGCGTGTTACCGCCATTTTTCCACACACTCTCTCTCAGTTCTTTCTGCTTTAAGGGCCGTATATTTTGACCGGAATTGCATTGCAATTTGATGAGGAAAAAATAAGGTATAATAGCAAGAGAATTAAGTAATATATATATATTTTTTTTGGGGGGGGGGGTAAAATTACAAGGAAAAGGTACAATATTACAAGAATAATGTCACAACTTGACATGAAGTTGTAACCTTATGAAAAAAATTAGATAAGAGAATTAAGTCATATTGTTTGGATGAAAAAGTCATAATATTACAAGGAAAAAACGTGTAATATTGTGAGAATAATGTCATCATTTTACAAGAATAAAGTAGCATTTTGGGGAGAAAAAAGTTGTAATGTTATGAGGGTAAGATGTGTAATATAAAGATGAAAAGTCATATTTTAAGATGATTTAATATTGTAATATTAAGGGAATACTGTTGTAGAAAAAAATAAAGGTGTCAAAGTGTGAGAAAAGGTGTAATTGAGAATGTTATAATTTGATGTGAATGAAGTTGTAATCTAATGAGCAAAAAAAAGTGGGAAATCACAAAAAAAAAAAAAAAAAAAAAAAAAAACAAGTAAAAAAAAAAAAGGATAACAGTTGGAATGTTACAAGAATAAAGTCATAATTTGGCAAGAAATATATGTGGATTTCTTTTTAAACAGTTTTTGAATTTTACAGAATCATAGTCGTAATTCTGTGGAGAAAATGTCTACTATTACGAAAAATTCATCATTCGTCTTTTTTTTTCCATCTTATTTGAAAATCTTCCTTCCATTTTGCATGTGCATCTTCAACCAATGGACCAAATCACTGTGCATCTTGTTGCTAGGCGACTGTGGGTGGTGCATTCAGCTTGTGAACTTCTTCTTCTTCTGTGTCCACCCCCTCCCTACTCTTGTGTAGCCTGTCAGTTTCTTCCCTGGGGGGGCGATGGCAGGTGTCCTCAAGGCAAGAGCAACAACCTCTCACCTCATCCTTCCCCTTTTAGGCTGCTCCGTCACGGCTATTTTTCCGCACGCCAGGCGGGAAAATAGCGCCTAGCGTGATAGCAGTAGATGTCATAGAATGAGTAGAGTAGAGAGGTTCTTGCTTTTTATTTATTTACGTTCGCTGCTCTTTCTCTGCCGTCTCGGCCGCATGCGTTGCTTGGATGAGGTCGCGCAACTCTGCGTCGATTGGCGGCCAATCGGCACAGAGCGCAAGCATGTCCAAGTTGCTCACCGGGCCATAACATAACAAACAGTCTAATGAGATCCAATACAAAATCAGACTCAAATCACAAAAATAGATGAATAGATGGCTTTATTCATCACATTTACTTTATTCGAGCCATTGACGACAAGAGTGGGCTAACGCCGTTTTTTTTTTTTTTTTACTTTGCATTTTTCAGTCTTTGCACGTATCTTCAAACGTGTAACGTATTTAGAAACCAATCTCTGAATTCACTCTACAGGGTCTTACTCCTTAATTTATAAATGACCAAAATGGAGTTAGCCCACTCCTGTTCTCGGTGGCTCATTTTATTTTATTTTATTTTTAAGAGGTCTTTATTTGTCACATTTACATTATTTTTTTGTATTTATTGTATGGGTGCTCATTACTATATTTTTGTCTTTTTTTATTTATTTATTATTATTATTTTTTATTTTATGGTCACCCATCCCATGTTATTTGAAAGGTACTTTTTAAAATATTTTATTTGATCTATCTTAGACACCTCGCATAGAGCACATGGCTATTTTTTTAGGATGCTTTTATTTTCTTATTTATGCTATTTTTGCCCATTTTTAAAGGGTACTTTATTAGTCACATTTTATTTTTAGCAAATTTAGTCTAATCAATTTAGTGTCATCAATCGAAGACGACGAGCAGAGTACCTTTTATGTGTCATTTTATTTGGTTTTAAGAATGCTTTATTTGTGTCATTTACACCATTTTATTTGATTTGAAAGGTAGTTTAGTTTTCTAATTTCCAAAAATAGTTTGTATTTGATTACATTGTATTTTATCCATCCAGTATAATCAGCATCCCTAAGGTTTGTGCTGCCTCATTAGAAACAGTATTGGTATGTCATTAGAGGGTACAGATGTACCTAACGTTATGACCCGGATGTGAAATTGAAGTTACTAACCTTAGATGGATTTTTTTTCCCCGCCCCTCCTCACCTTCGCATTGAGTGATTACTTCCTGTCCTCGATTGAAGCCTTTAAAGCGTCATCCATTGCTTTGAACTCTTCTTATTTCGTCGCAGCCCCGATGAGGACTCGTGTCAGAAGTTCATCCCGTTCGTTGGCGTGAGTAATGTCTCATTGTCACGATGGAGCACTGATGTTTCTAATCAGGCATTGATCAGTCCTCTCGATGTCATCCTTCCAATCCTGCAGATGGTTAAAGTGGGAATAGTGGAGCAAACGTCAGCAACTGCAGGCAAGATTGATTTCTTTATTTCTTTATTTTTTAATAGAATTGAAATTGTATTCAGGAATTATTCCCAGTTATTGCCAGCTGCAATGCTTCCAAAAAAGTGAATGTAGTGAATCTTTTGTTCAGTCAAATTTTGGCCATCATTTGTTGCCATGGCAATCTAATCTGCCCAGGGCCTTCAGAATAGGTGCCAGTGTACTGCAGTGGTGATTTTTGAACACTAAAGGCTCGCCACTGCTATATGTACAAAAGTGTTGGGACTGGAGCGCTTAAGTCTTAAGTTTGGTTTTCTCCCCTGAAGGCGACTCGGACGACGCGGCGCCCGCCAGCTCCTCGCTTCTGCTCGCCACGCCGCCTCAAGTGTCGCCGGCGCTCAAAGAGGCGTCGCCCACGCCGCCCTCCTCGCCGTCCGTCAACACGAGTTTCTGCATGTACAGGTAAGCGCGTGAGTGACGCGCCGCTGATGTGCTGGAACGTTTGAAAGCGCTGTGATGCGCCCTTTTATTTTACTGACACACTTTATTCGCCCCATGTTACTGAATTTTAGTTGAAGTGTATTTTATTTTCCCTTTTCATTTTTTTGTCTTATCTTATTTAAAGGGTCTTTTATTACATTTTATGTAAAGGACACCCATGTCATTTGATTTTAAAAACACTTTCCTTGTCACTTTTATTTAAATTTATTGAAAAGGTACTTTATGTTCCCCCATTATATTTTATTTTATGGACACTTTATTTGCCCAGTTTTATTTCATTTTAAGGGTAGTTATTTGGCTCTTTTTAAAATGTTCTTTTCTTGAAAGGGTACCGGTACTTTATTTGCTATATTTCATTGTATCTCCATCTATCCCTGCATTTTCTCTACCGGGGTCGTGGGTGGGCTGGACCCTATCTCAGCTGACTTTGTCGCCAGGCAATCTTTCATTTTATTAAATTGTATTTAAAGGGGCGGCACGGTGGCCGACTGGTTAGAGCGTCAGCCTCACAGTTCTGAGGAGCGGGGTTCAATCCCCGGCCCCGCCTGTGTGGAGTTAGCATGTTCCCCCCGTGCCTGCGTGGGTTTTCTCCGGGCACTCCGGTTTCCTCCCACATCCCAAAAACATGCATTAATTGGAGACTCTAGATTTTCTGTAGGTGTGAATGTGAGTGCGAATGGTTGTTTGTTTCTATGTGCTCTGCGATTGGCTGGCAACCAGTTCAGGGTGTACCCCGCCTCCTGCCCGATGACAGCTGGGATAGGCTCCAGCACGCCCGCGACCCTAGTGAGAAGAAGCGGCTCAGAAAATGGAAGGATGGATGGATGGATGTATTTAAAGGGCACTTTATTTGGCCCATGTTTTGGACACAGCTCTTGTATTGTATGTCATAATATTTTACCTAATAATATGACCAACAAGTATAATAGAGCTGAACATGTGTGTGATGATGTCATGTTTGTTCTTTTCACACAGTTCTGGGGGTCAGGCAGAGCTGATGGGCCTTCAGGTGGACTACTGGGTGGCCGACAGGAAGAAGGACGTGGAGAAACGTGACTCCTCCTCGTCCTCCGCCGCCAAAAATACGCTCAAGTGCAATTTCCGCTCCCTGCAGGTCAGCCGGCTGCCTGCCGGGGGCGCCGAGCCCGGTACCCTGCCCACCATGTCCATGACAGTGGTGACCAAGGAGAAGAACAAGAAGGGTGAGGTCGGCACACTTGAACAAGTCGCACAGAAAGAAGAAAAAAAAAAAAAAAAGGAGAGGGAAACGTCGCATGTGTGTCAAGTGTCAAACATCATCTTTTCGTGTTCATTCACGAGGAAAGGCAAAAAGTCACAGAAAGAAAGGAGGGGAAAATGTACAATTGTTCACAGTCAAGTTGCGTTGCAAAGTAAAGTTTCAAACCTGTCGTCCTTTGATGTGACATTCTTGCAGCAAAGGGAAACAAACAAGTCTTGTACGCAAAAGAAAAGGTGAAAAATGTACATGGGTTGATGACATGGTTTGAACTCAAACTTGTAAAAAAATGTGTTCAAACAAATTTTGGCGGGTTTAGTTCGCCTTTAATGCAAGAAAGAAGGAAAGGAAGAACAAAGAGCAAAAAGAAGGGAAAAAGGGGAAAATATACAATTGTTGACAGTCACATGTCAAACTTAAGAGTCATTTGTTACATTCTTCCAGCAAAAGCAAAATAAGTTGCATAAAAAGGAAGGACGAAAGAAAAAATTGGGGAAAAACATACAATTGTTAACAGATTGGTGCGTTGTTACAGTGATGTTCTTGGCAAAGAAGAGCAAAGACAAGGAGGTGGAGTCCAAGAGTCAGGTGATCGAGGGCATCAATCGCCTCATCTGCACTGCCAAGCACCAGCACACCATGTTGACAGGTAACGTTACACTCGCTTTATTCAATACAACGCGGGTAGAAATGATGAATATGTTATAAAAGATCTAATTTGTCAAAGAAGAGACCAACTGTCTCACCATTTTGGACATTTCTTTTTGTCGCAGTATGACTCAAATGATTTCACTTTATGCATTATTTTATTATGTGGGTACTTAATTTGTCCCATTCAATAAAATTTAATATTATTTGGATTTTTTTAAAAAATGTTTAATTTAACAGTACTCTATTTGTGAAAGCTGCTTTACTTAATTTTATTTTTATTTTAAGTCTACTTCACCTGCGCCTTTTTATTTTATTATATTGAAGGGTAGTTGTTTTATTTAATCTAAGGGTACTTTATGGTACTTACTTTACGCACAAATTTTTGTAATGGTAGATCTACATTTACTTTTATATATTATTGTATTCATATATATATATATATATATATATATATATATAATATATATATTTAAAAAAAATAATATATATATATATAAAATATATATATATAAATATGTATATATATATACATATATATAAAGATGTATATATATATATATATATATATATATATATATATATATATATATAGAGAGAGAGATACAATATTCATTTTATATTATACATTTCATAATTTATTGCATTGAAAGGTTACTACAGTATTATTACTCAATAACAGTATTATTACTCAATTACTACTATTTTACACATTTATTATATATTTTTAATACCTTTTAAAAGTCTGTTTTAATGTCATGTACATTCATGTCAGCTACATTATTTAATATACCGGTTATTTCATTTACTTTCAATTTTAAGTCAGGTGTGTTTCATTTTCTTATGCCTTATTTAATATAAATTTACTTTGTTTTTAAATAAAGGGACTTAAATTGCCCCATTTTATTTTATTCTATTTTAAAGGTACTTCATTTAACGTAATTTTATTTTGGTTTATTTACTTTTGATTCATTAGATTTGTGTTTATTTTTAAGTAAGGGTACTTTAACAATCTGTTTCATTTCATTGAAATAGTTTTAAAATGAATTTAATTCACATGTATTTGTACAGTATTTTGTGTGTTGCCATTGGAATGAGCTGTGCCGTGTTTATTTATTGGCCAGTGTCGATCGACGGCGTGGAGTGGAACGACGTCAAGTTTTTCCAGCTGGCGGCGCAGTGGTCGTCGCACGTCAAACATCTCCCCATCGCCATCTTCGGCCACGCCAAAGGCCCCTCCTACTAAGAACCTTCACCCTCCTCTCCCTCCCCCTCGTGCCAACCCTTTTAACCGACTTTATTTATGTCATCTCTGTCGTATTGTTATGTTACAACCTTCCTCTCTGCTTTGTTATTGTTCTTTTTAGACACTTACTACTTAGGCTAAATGCTAATCTCGTGTCCAAAGTGGATGCTGTCGTACTAAAAGCACACACCGCACACAAAAAGGGGATATGAATGATATATATTTTAAAAAAAGACGTTTTGAAAAGGAGATTTTGAATGTATTTTTAAGCCGGGAAATGTTGGATGACACGTGCAATAGTAGAGATCATAAGAAGGGGACATATTATAAAAAACTGACTTTTTAATGGCTTGTATACAAATAGTTGGGAATTGGGTCTGTGGAGTGACTGCCCACCCATAAAATGTGAAATTAAACAACCAACAAAATCTTACGTTATCTGGTAATTTTTGAAAATGTGTCTGTGATAGTGCGATTCTGATCCCCCCCCCCCCCCCCCCCCCCTCCCCCCCCCCCCCCCCCCTGATGTCACAATCGGGCAATTTTACATAATACCACCCTCACACCAAGTTTTTCAGCCAATGTTCCAAAGTTCCTGAACAAAAAACGGCAAAAAAAAAAAAAACTTACACAGCAGAAAGACATATATTACATATATTGACAAGTGTATTTCACTCACTTGGTGATGATGATGTTATTAATACACCTGGGAACTGTTTTAAATTGCAGGAAAATACATAATATGCCTCCTTTAAAGCAAAATAGTCTTGACACAACAAATCATAGCACAACGCGAGTTCAAAGTACAATATTTAAGGCCCGTATCTCATCCGCGACTTGCAACAATGCGTGTGTGTGTTCTGCATCATGTTATATAGATTACATCTCAAGAGATGTAAAATGTATCGCAGCAGCTTCTTTGTCATGTTAGTCCATCGTGTGTGTCACGCACCTAACACATTTGAGAGGACCGTAAGGCATACAAGGCGCATTTGACATAGCAGTTCGTCCGCATAATCGTTCGCCAGATTCTCAATAAGTGCCTACATTTGCTTCAACGAGTTCCCAATCAAAACATCCCGGTGCTGATTGTACTTCAAGGACAAAAACATACACTGCATGTGCACTCATATGTTGTTTAAAAACACTAAATAAAGGCCCTTTTTTTTTCAACATTAGCTTTTATTTGATTTTTGTTGTCTTAAGTTGAAACCATTGTCATACCCAAAACCTGCGTGTAATAAAACTACTACACACACTAAAACATGCTGTTGAGTCAAGTTATTGCTTTTCCTGTGAAAACATTCACATAAAAATGTGTTATAATGCGAAACTAAAAATAGGGAAAATGAGCGAAAATTATGAAATACAAATTTAAAATTAAAATTTCAAAAATGAACAAAATTGATTTAATACACATAAAATGTACTCAAATGATTTAATAAAAACATTTAAAGCCCCAGTAATGTGAAAACAAATGTATTCTAAATTTGACATACTAGAGCGAAGTGTTGTGAACAACACTGCCAAATTTGACTAATTAAAAATATTTGCCGAGTATATAAAATAACTCTTCACAAATGTGAAAAATCAACTCATTATCTCCGCTCTCAAACGCTGTGGGCATGTCCGCTGAATGAGTGAAACCACACCCCGCTGAAAATGGATGCTACTTCGTATAGCATCTTTCTTATGCTTGCACATATCTTCTGTTTGGGCTGTGAACATGTGACTGTTTAAAGCCTCTGGTGACTACAATATATCCCACTGGGTCATCTCAAGGCTGTCAATGCTAGCTTGCGAGCTAACAGGCTTTCGGGGCTTCTCTTGGATGGCGGCGGGCTATTGCGGTGTTACCTCCTCACTTGGGAGTTTAAATAACGACATTGAGCTGTTCTGTAAATTGTGGCATCCAAGGAAGATGCATTTCCGGGGTGTAGGTTCTGTAGAGGTAGAAATGGCCAACAATGGGCAAATGAAGCTTCTGTGACGCACTGAAACACTTGGACCAATTGTTTCGGAAATGGGTTCATTTCTTGAAGCTTCAGTTACAGTGACCTCTATTGGTGAAAAGCAAGGCTGCAGTGGATTTAAAACATCTGCTTTCAAAAAGATTTTATGCAAACACATGCTAAAAGACTTGATGAATGTGTGTATTGTGTTATTGATGAGAGTCTTCTTAGGGGGGAAAAAAAATCATAATTTGGGTGTGCTTGTGTAACTATAGCCATTAAGTGGGATGAGAAACACTCAAATGAGGCACACTTTTTTTTTTTTGGACATTTTTAAAAATTTATTTAGCCAGTGTCTTTTTTTGGAAAATAATTGCTCACAATGAACATATGATGTTGGCATGCATAAAATGTATTTTTTTGGAACAGATGAGAGTTAATGTTTAGGGTTATCCAAACCCTATATAAATAGATATAAACCTGAGTAACAAAGTAAGTCAAGTACAAGACCAATGCTCTACCAACTGAGATAGCCAGGGATATGGGTAGAACTTGCTATGACACAATGCAGCGGAGAATCTATACAAAACCTGATAAAACTACCTTCAGACTCCAACGGTTCAACTTATTATCACCTGATTGGACCCCAAACCAGTCAGGTGATTCATTCAGGCAATGAAGAAATTCTGCTTCTAACGTCAAATGTCACGTGATTTGAAGCTCAGTCAAAAAATCAGGAAAACAAAAATAGTGAAAAAAAGTTTATAGGTAAGTATACCTCCACAATTGAGTCCTACATAGTTCTCAGTCTTTTTTTAGCAATTATCTTAAAACATATATGCTGTATTTAGAAACAAATATCTGAATTAACTTTACAGGGTCTTTAACAAAAAACATTTAATTTTAAAAAATCAATTGAAAATATTTCAATAAAATTACTAAAGATTAAAAATAACTAGAATCACTGAAAAAATAGACAAAGAAAATTAACTAAAATTATTTAATAAAAAAATAGCTGAAATGATTCAATAACAAAAGCTTGGGTCAGATGCAGAATTTGGGGAAAAAGAATGCGATCCAGAAATCCAATCAATACAAGACATATATGTGTGTATACATATAATTCAACACATTTTAATGTTTATATGAACAATTATAAATAAATAATAAAGTATAGTGCTGCAATAGTAATTATCTGTATACATATATAAATGTAATGGTGGTCTGATGTAATAATTTGACATCACTAAGAAAGTTTTTTTAATGACCTCTTTTAAGTATACACTTATCAGTGAGTTCTGTGTAGTAGTAGTCGTCAAACGGCTCATAGAAAGAACAAAAGCATTAATAATGCTCGTCAAAGGATTAAAGGTGTTGAATGATGATGCTTACTGACAGGCAGGGAGAGCGCGAGAGGGAGGGAGAGGGACGGGGGAGTCCTCCACTCCAGCGACCGGACTAGGAAGCATTCGCTCGGACTGCCATCCATAGACAGCCTCCACTCCACCACAACAATGAGCACCGCGCCGGGCTCAGGGCGTCACGAGTCGGCCAGCAGATGAGCAGTGAGCACGGATTCTGGTAGTCACTCAGCACCACCATCACCACCACCACCACCACCATCGTCATGAAGGAGCTGAAGGGCTGCGGTATGCGCTCGTCGGTGGGCTTTCTGTCCCGCCGTGGGCTGACGGGGCAGCCGCTGATGAAGGACGAGTTCCAGCGGCGCAGGCTGGCCGGCTGCACCAGCCTGTACAAGAAGGACATGCTCGGACACTTCGGCTGCGTCAACGCCATCGAGTTCTCCAACAACGGCGGCGAGTGGCTGGTGTCCGGTGGGTAACCCCTGCCCCGAGCTAATATTGCTAGCATGCTAATCTAACTAGCTAAGAAAAGGGACTACCTCGTAGCTAGCTAGTTAGCTTAGCATGCTAAGCTAACTAGCTACGAAGCCCCCTCCCCTTTCTCAAGTGTGATCATTTAGCTTAGCTTTCCTAACGTCAAAATCTTGCTTGACAAGCCCTCGGGCGGTGGCCGTATGTCAGCCAGGACGGGTGAAGCTCTTCAAGCCGCCCCAGAGTGTTCACGCAGCCGCCCACTTAGCCCGCTAAATAGTGTTTTGACGTGGCTAAAAATAGTCGTGTGGGCCTCCTAGTAGCATGACAGCCCTGCCATGGTTGTGAATTTTGTAACATTTTCACAGAGGTGGCGAAAGTACTCACACTTAGTACACAAGTAGAAGTACAAATACTTGTTTGGAGAAAAAAAAAAGTGGTTAAAGTACTAGTACTCATTCGACTCCTCTAAGTAGAAGTAAAAAGTTCAGACAATGAACTCTGTACTTTATTTACAGTGGTGGCAAAAGTACTCACACTCTGTAATTTAGTAAAAGTACAGATACTTGTTACAAAAAAAATCTGGTTAAAGTAGAAGTGCTGATTCAACTCCTTTACATAGGTAGAACAAAAACTATACAGACTCTGAACTCTGTACGTTAAGATATACATAAATATAACAGAAATATCTAGCTTCTCCGAATCTATTTCCTCATCACGTTGTTGTTTGGTGTCCACAGGTGGAGACGACCGCCGGGTACTCCTGTGGCACATGGAAGAAGCCCTCCACGCTCGCGCCAAACCACTCAAGTTGAAGGGAGAACATCTGTCCAACATCTTCTGCCTTGCTTTTGACAGCAGCAACAAGAAGGTCTTCTCTGGAGGTAATGCACACTCCATTAGCCCCTTTCACACTGCCCGCAGATATTTTTCTGCATTTATTTATTTTTTGGGTCCCAAAATAACGGCACCGACATGGTATGAAGAAATGAAGTTGACTTGGCAGTCTTCTGCCTTCTGAGGTACTATCAGAGCCGTAACCGAGGCAGTACACTGCCTGTGTGTAAAGGGAATTCACAACGTTCACTTCTCCTGTAGTCACACTAGAAACTGACATCATCAAATTATCTGATTGCGGGACAGCGACGACACATTTCTTCAATACAGTGGTGCCTTGAGATAAGAGTTTAATTTGTCCTGTGACAACGTTTGTAACTGAAATCACTCTTCTCAAATCATCTGTCCCCGTTGAAAAGAATTTAAATGCTATTAAGATGTTTTTTGTTTTTTTTTTTAAAATGAGAAAAGTAGCACTTTATAACAGTGACTCTCAAAGTGTGTTACATGTACAGATGGATATACTGTACATGGACGTCTGTACAGTATAGACGTCTGCTCAGCTCCTTGCAGAGGATAAAGAATACAATTATTAATTTTCCGTACCACTTATCTTTACTAGGGTCGCGCAATTTATTTTTTAAAATGTATATTATATGTAAATAAAGAAGACTGAGTATTATTATACTGAATGTCTAAATGTGTTACGACGCCATTTATGTTCAACTATCAGTTGCTTAAAGGGTTATGCGTTCGCATTAAACTTGTGGATTAAGTAAAGGCTTAACCATGTATTTGTTTTAAATGCACAAAGTGTAATTCTAAGTTTAATGTTTAGTTTGACAAAATACCAACTCTGAGTGGGAATAAACAACTTGATGCCTCTTTTTTGAAGAATTGTTGACTATTTGCCAAAGTGTTGCTTATTGTGAAGTGAGTTGAGTTCACTGCCACCATACACTCATACAGTCGGGTCACTCTTATCCAAAGGCACAGCTGTATCCTACTTTGTCTGTTACGACACTGATGCGGCAATGTTACGGGATCTCTGGATGACTTTTCTGTTTCTTTGCTGTGGAACAGGAAACGACGAGCAGGTGATTCTTCACGACGTGGAGAGGTACTTTAACTTTTAGCCTCTTCGGTCGTCAGGAAAGCAACCAATTGGTTGTTGTTGTTCCAGGCGGGAGACGCTCAATGTATTCCTGCACATCGACGCTGTGTACAGCCTCTCGGTCAGCCCGGTAAATGACAACATCTTCGCCAGCTCATCGGACGACGGCCGCGTCCTCATCTGGGACACCCGAGAACCTCCGCATGGAGGTATCGCCTGATCTATCTGCCACAGCCCATCTAGCCAGTCGGGCCTATAACATGTATTTAAAGTCATTTCTTACCCGTCTCTAGAACCGTTCTGTCTGGCCAATTACCCGTCGGCCTTTCACAGTGTGATGTTCAACCCGGTGGAGCCCCGACTGCTGGCCACCGCCAACTCCAAGGAAGGGGTCGGGCTGTGGGACATTCGCAAGCCGCGCAGGTTAGGATGCCATGCCTGAAAACTCAAATCAGCCCCCGACACAAAATTCGACAGATATGTCTATCGTAACAGGATGCATGAAAAAGTCTCAGGGACCTATGCCTGAAATTGAACAGGTACAGAGCAGCCATTTGGGCAAATTCAGTATCCTAGACCAGTGATTCCCAACCACTGTACTGCAGCACATAAGTGTGCCAACTCAATTGGTCCAAAAATGATTATGTAGTACAAATTAGGGGTGGAACAACTTCAGATTTTTTGTAGTTGACGCGAAGGTGATGATAGTCGGGTCAGGGTCGATTAATCGATTACCTCATTGGTATTGTTTCCAGTTGTCAACACGCTGTGAATGCTTTCACCTCCAAATTAAACCCTACTCACTTTCCCCGCCTTCCTTGGTTTCACTGAGCCCACCCCTTCCGACTCATCCAATCACATTCAGATACCTTCATGGCCTGACAGACAGTCAGAACTTGTAAATATCTGAGTAAATTTAGACGTTTTGTTACATTTTTGTGTGGTGTTAATTTTGTTTGGTGGTGTGCTGTGTGCCTTGGCTTAATAAAGGTTGTGAAACACTGACCAAGACAGATGGGCGATGCTAAATTGTACCTCATGAAATGTCCACGAGGTTGCACACGCTCTCTATTTCATACGTGTATTCAGATGACAGTTTTCCTGCAACAAGGTGTGAAATGAGTGAAATGAATGTTAATTATTTGATATACATATTGACTTTATTGTAACGTGTATTTGTATCCAAACATTGAACATTAATTTTGCATTATTCTGTATGTCCCAGCACGCTGCTGCGTTACGGCGGCAGCATGTCGCTGCAGAGCGCCATGAGCGTGCGCTTCAACAGCACGGGCACGCAGCTGCTAGCGCTGCGCCGCCGCCTGCCGCCCGTCCTCTACGAGCTTCACTCGCGCCTGCCCAGTTTTCAGTTTGACAACCAGGGCTACTTCAACTCCTGCACCATGAAAAGCTGCTGCTTCGCCGGCGACCGTGATCAAGTGGGTGGGCACACTTGATTTGAACTTCAAATGACGAGGCACCAAAATAAATAAATAAATAAATATATATATATATATATTATATATTTATTTTATTTTTTTTAATCAATCAAAATTTAAAGTATCTTATTTCAATCAATTATCATTAGTGGAAAAAAAAATGTTATCTTTTATTTTTCTAAAAATAAAGGCCTCCCCCATAATTAACACCTGACCCCAGATTGACAACTCGTCAGGCCAGTGAACACTATATTAATATAGTAGTACTTGCTATAGATTTGGAATTTGCACCTACATTTTTTTTTGCTGTTATATAAAAAAGTTCATTTACAATATATTTCTCCAAAATAGTTTTAATTTTGTCGTGTCAACGGCAGCCTGTTTTGGCGGCAAACTAGTTGGGCCTAAGCTAATTGGAGAATCTGCTGGTTGTTTCCAAATATTAAAAAAAAAAAAAATTTCACGTTTGTTCGGTCTCATAGTTTTTTATTTATTTTTTTGCAGTATCTACAGGAGCACATTCAGGCAGTAAACTAGTTGGGCCTGGATTAATTGTGCCATCTGCTGGTTGTTTCCAAATAGTGTCATCCAACTGGCTTCATTACCTGATCGTGTGTTGTTTGGGTCTGCAACAATTTTTTTATTATTATTTTTTTAACCTTCTTCGCTTGGTAATATCTACAGCAGTCTTTTTTGGCAGCAAACTTGGTGGGCCTGAAATAATTGTGCCATCTACTGTTTGTTTCTCAAATATTTAAAAAATAAATCTTTTTAAGTTTGTTTGGTCCCACACCCTCTTTTTATTACATTCTTTTTCAATATCTGTGCAGCCCATTTAAGCAGCAGATGTGCTGGGCCGGAATTAATTGCTGTTGCTGGAGTGAATCGCCACAATGGTGCCATAGCTTAAAAGTTGGAGCAACCACATTAGATGAAAGAAATTTCACATGAAAATGGATGAATCGTGCCCGTTTTTACTTCTCTTGTGACGATGACAGACTATCATTTACTGTTGGTACAGACATTTTGTTGCTCTTTGTCTGCTACACCCACCCATCGTGTCCTGCGAGAAATGGGACTACAGCGCATTGGCGTTCCCCGGTGGTTCAGGCGCAATCATACCTGACTAGCATTTTAACACGCCGCAGAGCTTGTATCCTTGGAGACAACAGAGAGGGGGAAAAAAAAAAAACCACGCAGAGCCTGGGCCACAGTTTACACCAGGAAAATCATAATAAGACATCTTCATATTTTGCAGCAGCAGAACATTGTTTGACATGCACAGAATCAGACCCAGAAGTCAATTGAAGTGAATTGACAGAATGTGACATGTTGACTCTGTTGTTTTCACCCAAAGATAAATGTGCCATGAAGAACAAATAGATTTTTTTCCTGTTACTTTTGAAACCTCACGTCGCCCACGTGTTTACCGACGGCCTTCACACAAACCTCTACCACCTGTAAAACACAGCAGCGAGCAACCTTTGAATCTGGCTCATATGCAACAATAATACAGTGAGGGAAGCCTCTGATAGCCAAAACTGTCAATATTGGAGGACATTTTCCCCACTCTGTGTGAACATTTTGTATAAATAAAACAATAACATTTGAAAAAGACTGGTGATGGAGGAAATATAACTAGAATAAAAAAATGACTTAAGTATTTTAAGTTCAAATTAAAATGACGAAACAAAATTTGATATATTTTGGTTATGATGAAAAATAGAATATGTTAATACATTTTATTTAAAATAACTGCTTAGAGCATTAAGGCATACAATCTGAATGTAATTAATTTCATTAATACATTTTCTAATGAAAATTATTGCAACTTTTTTTAATGCGTTCATTTATGTATTTTAATGTTTTTAAGCACAGATTTCTGTACTTTTTTTAAAAAAAACCTTTTAAACCGCTAAAGTGAAATGCTATCCTGTTAGCTTCCTTCCTTTTTAAAATGTTTTTAATTATTTGCGTCTGTCGGCGCTTAAATATCCTGAGACTTCTTCCCTTATGTGTGTCCTCAGTACATCCTGTCCGGCTCAGATGACTTTAACCTCTACATGTGGAAGATTCCCAAGGACCCTGAAACGGGTGAGTGATTTGTGAATGCATCAAGCAGGAAAGCGACATCTCTTGCAGTTGCTGTTATCTTTTGCTTTACAGCAGGTCGCGTGGTGAATGGGGCGTTCATGATTCTCAAGGGCCACCGCTCCATCGTCAACCAGGTCCGCTTCAACCCGCACACGTACATGATCTGCTCGTCCGGTGTGGAAAAAGTCATCAAGGTGGGTAAAGGTTTATGTTAACCATAAAAGGGCAAAAAAGAGAAAATGTGAAGTTTTCTTTTTTGTCTTTTTTAATTTTTGCATTCTCATTCAGAGATTATTTTCATTGGGGAAAAAAATACTTCTTATCAAAAGTCAATGCACACACACATAGTGCCTTGACCTATGAATATTAGTTGCTCCGTGACCATGCTCTTAACTCATCTCAAATCATATTAATACTCATCTCAAATCATATTTCTCCATTGAAATAAATAGGAACGCTATTAATCTGCTTCAGCCCCTTAATGAAACACGAACAAAAAAACGTGTAACATGATTTTTAAATAGAAAATAGCACTCTATAGTATTTATGTTTGTAATAACAGATTGTAATAACACCATTAAATCTAATAACATCATTAAATATAATTTAAAAGAATTAAACACTTTGTGCATCATGATAATTCAGTGGGCGCTCCTATGTCACTTGTGCTTCACCACCAGGGGGCACTATAAAATATGCATGCGGATATGAACAAAGTGTCCTAACTGCTCGGTAAGCTGCAGTATTAGCAGTGATTTATTTATTTTTTTTGCAGAGGATATTTGCATGTGATTATTGCTATATTGTCTTTCTACGTGTTTCTGCACCGTTTGTTTTCAAATATCGGTTGCTTAAAAAGGTTTGTAACGCCACAACAATGGTGCCAGTTTCGTTAGCCTGTCTATTGGCGTTTCACATTATGTGTTAGCATTAAGCTAGCAGACTTTTGTACCGTAAAGTTACATTATGTGGTTTGGTTAAATACACAATGTGAAATTGTCTTTGTTTTAGGGTTGGTTTGACAGTAAACTTAACTAAAAGGAGTGGCAATAAACAGCTTGAAGTGGGGAAAAAAAAATAAAAAAATCATTCAGACAGAAAACAATTATTACTGTCGGGTGGAAACCTCGTATGTCCAAATTTGGTGAAGTTAATATTTTTTCCCAAATCTGTAATATTGGTCAGTCGACACATGGGTCTGTTATTTTTTACAAAATACTGCCCAAACGAAAGTGTTGAAAATGGCTTGCTCTCTTTAACGATGAAACAAGTAATTAATAGACAACTTAATAGTTTGACTCCATATTTGTATTCTTATTAATGTAATTCCATTTATTTATGCATATAAAGATGCACATCCCAGTTCATTTTAAAACTACTAATAGAAAAGTATTGTTATTTTTCCAAATTGAAAAGCAGCGACTTATGCCAGCGTCCTCACACGCGCTGTTTTTCAAATGATAATTGTTGTTGTGTGCGTGCGTCAGGTGTGGAGTCCTTACCAACAGCCCGACAGCCTGGGCGATTTGGACGGGTGCGTGGAGGACAAGTGTCGCAGCCTGTACACGCACGAGGAGTACATCAGCCTGGTGCTGAACAGCGGCAGCGGCCTGTCGCACGACTACGTGAGCCAATCCATCCAGGAGGACCCGCGCATGATGGCCTTCTTTGATTCCCTGGTGCGTCGCGAGATCGAGGGCTGGAGCTCCGACTCGGACTCGGACCTGAGCGAGGACGCCATCATGCAGCTGCACGCCCGTGGCCGGCGCGCTACCCGTGCTACCACGGCGGCGGCGGCGGCTGCGGCGGCGGCGGCGGTGGTGGCTGCTGAAAGTGCGGCTGGAGCCGTAGTTGTAGCAGATGACTCTGATAATTCCAGCTCAGGAGGGGACGGCGAGGGGCGCGCCACGAGACGGAGCAGCCGGCCGCCGTCGGGCTTCCTGGCAAACGACGACTCGGACTCCAGTGAGTTCTGGCTGGACCCGATGCCGCGCCCTCGCTCGCCGAGCCCACGCGACTACACCACCCTGTCCATCCCCTCGTCCACCTCCCCCTCTCTTCCCGCCAGCGCCTCCAGTTCCTCGGCCAGCGCCTCCAGCTCCAGCAGCGACGACGAGGAGCGACGCAGCGCTGTGCGACAGCGCAACGTGTCAAGGCGGCGACGCATGCGCGTGGTGTCGCGCGCCGGCGAGCGGGCCGACGTCGACTCCGCCGGGCAGGCCCTGTTCTCCGCTGTCGACTCATGCAGCTACCCGTCTATCTCCGTCCACGACTTGACGTCATCGGAGGGAGAGGAGTCTGAACGCGACGCCGGGAAACGACTCAGCCTGTCGGATTTGGTGTGCGGCAGCCCGGTGATGTCGCTCGAGAGTCAGGAGGACGGGAGCCAGTCGGCGACGGGACGTCACGGCAGGACTGAGACCATCTCGGATGACGGCGAGGCGGGAGTGAACGGACGCCACAGAGAAGCCGCCACTGTCGGACTGCCGGGGGACGAGGCCGGCGTTACGGAGGCGGCGGCGGACACGAGGACGGGAGAAAGGCTAAAAGTCCCCACGCAGAAGCGGACTCACGTGGGATCAGAAGAGGGTGAGTGCGGCTCCTCAGAGAAGAAGCTCAAAACATAGTCTCCGCTTTTGATTTAAGTTGGGTTTTCATTAGTTTAGAGGTCACGTGAGTTAAAAAAAAAAAAGTCAGGAAGTGAAGTCGTTGATTTTGAAGTGGAACACATTGGCTGTTTGCGGAATGATTCACTCATTCCCGAATCACTATACCTATTTTTAAAGGTTTATGCTCATGCCGAAGCAATAAAAGTATTACTCGTGGCATCTTGGTGCCAAGGAACTATGTTGACAGTTGAGGAGTTTGCTTTCGACAAAAGAAGTGCTTTTGCGCCACCTTGTCACATCTATAGGTAATAGTAAGTCTTTTTAAAGTATTTTAACTGTTGTGCAATTAACTATAAATGCCATAAGATGGCGGCAAAAGACTCCTTTTGTCAAAATGAAGCTCCTCAACTCATTTTAGCACCGAGATGCCACCAGAAGGCAGCAATTAACCACATATTTTGGTTAATCCGTGAGTAATTGATGCCCCTTTTTTTTACTGGCACAAAATGGTGACAAGCGACTACTTTTGTGAAAATGAAGCTCCTCAACTCACTTAAGCACTGAGATGCCACCAAAAGGTGGCAATCGTGGATTTTCCCTAATCTTTGAGTTACTGATGCCCGCTCCCAAATGTTTTACTGTACTGCAGTTGTCTATAAATGCCACAAGATGACGGCAAAGGACTCGTGATTAAATGAAGCTCCTCAACTCACTTCAGCGCTGAGATACCACCAGATGGCGCCTTAGCAACACTGTTATTGTTTGCACTAAAGGTCTAGTACAAATCCCTATATAAGTGATTAGGTAGTAGGGAATGAGTGAATGATTCCAAACACACCCATTTTGTTATCAGTACCAGTGTTTTTATCGCTTTGGTGGTCATGTGATGAAAAACAAAAAAGACAGGAAGTGAAGTCGTTGATTTGGACATGGCGCACAAAGTGACTCACCATTTTCTTTCAAGCGTACACGTTCCGTTTGGACGGTTTTTTGTTTTTGTTTTTTTTGTCTTGATGGGCGCCGGAAGGAGATGACGAATGCCGTTGTGTTTATACCATTACAAGGCAGACATGTTGTTTTCTGTCAATAAAGACTGTCTTGTTCTCCAGCTTTAACTCTTCCTTTGGCACAGTCATCATTGGATCATAGGAAAATGTTCTTTTCCTGGTGGTTTTTCCCTCGTGACCTTCCTTCCTTCCTTCCTTGCTTTTCTCCCCTCAAAACCAGTTTTTATTTTTGCATCCTTATGTTCTCCATTCCCTCACTACAACCTGCTTTTCTGCATTCCGTACCTTCTTCCTTCCAAATCAGACCTGTTTTTTTCCTCTTGTTTTCCTGTCAACTTTTCCTTCCTGATTGCTTTGTTTCCTTCCTTCCTTCCTTCCCTCAGACTTGCTTTTTAGTCATGCATTCCTAAATTCATTCTTCCTTTGCTCAACCCTACTTTTTTGCATTCCTTCATTTCCTCCTTCACCTCTGTTTTTTTTTTAATTCATGCATGCTTCCTTCCTTTGCTTAAACCTATTTTTCCTTTTTTCCTTCACATATGCTATTTTTCATTTCCTACCTTTCTGGCTTTCTTTGTTCCCTCTTCCTTCCTTCCCTCAGACCTGCTTTTTAATTTGCACCCTTTCTACTTTTGCTTGCCTCCCTTCCTTGTTGCCTTTATTTCCTCCTTTACATCAGTTTTTTTATTCATGCATCTTTTCATCCTACTGTTGCTTAAACCTACTTTTCTGCCTTCATTCTTTACCTCCTTTCTTTCACCTCAGACCTGCTTTTTTGTATTTTCCTTCCTGGCATACAGGTACTCACTGTATGTAAGTATTCAGACCCCCTTAAAATTTTCACTCTTTTTTTATATTGCAGCCATTTTCTAAAATCATTTGTTAATTTTTTTTCCCACATTAATGCACACACAGCACCCCATATTGACAGACAAAAAACGGAATTGTTGAATTTTTTGCAGATTTATTAAAAAAGAAAAACTGAAATATCACACAGCCATAAGTATTCAGACCCTTTGCTCAGTATTTAGTAGAAGCACCCTTTTGAGCGAATACAGCCATGAGTCTTTTTGGGAGTGATGCAACAAGTTTTTCACACCCGGAGTTTGGGATCATTCGCCATCCTTGGCTTAAACCTACTTTTATTCCTTCCTGTTTTCCTTCACATGCTTTTTTTCATTTCCTGCCTTCCCCCAACCATTCTTCCCTCAGACCCGAACCCCTTCCTTCCTTTGCTTAAATGGACTTTTCTGTCTTCCTTCCTTCAAGAACTTGCCCAATATCGCTTTAAAATCCACTTTCTTTGCTCTCTACTCCAACTATTTGGCATTTACCGCACCTGTAAAAAAAAAAAAAAAAAAAAGTATAGTTTTTGCCCACTCTGTATGCAGGTTGTGTTAACTTTCCATACCTTCACAGAATTTTTAAGATGTGTAGTGATCAAAATATGTAATTTATTATTATTGTTATTATTTTAATGTGATTCAAATTAAACTATAGGATTTCAGCAAAATCATTAAACAAAACATGGTAATTAAAAAAAAAAAAGAAAAAAAAAGAGAGAGTGCCCGTTCAGTCTGGTTTCCCAAAAATTGCCAATATTTTACAAATTCTGCCAGGGTATTTAAACCTATGGAGATTCAGACTCCCTCCCAGCTGCAGTCAGAGCAGGAGCTATTCACTGCAGCGAACACAAGTGGCCGCTAAATGATTGTCACCGGTGGCGGAGGCACTTGAATAGCAATTCGTGTAGCGGATGCATGCATGCATGCATGTGCATCGCCAATCGCAGATAGCCCCATATAGTCAAATATTTTGTCTTATTTGAAGCGTAGCCAAAGTTTATCAAGTTGTTTACAACGGCATCCGCCGCTCGTTGTGACTTATCTGCAGGAAGTGGACATCCTCGGTTTCACCCTTATGACTCCACTGGGATGCTCATTTATGCTTGCGCACTGGAAGCGTGTTTACTTTCTGAGCTTGACGCCACTTCGAAAGCACTTATTAGCTGGAAGAGAATACGTTTGTGTATTGTTCCCCCTAGAAACTCATTTTGTCTAATGCAGTGGTTATATAAAGTCTACACACCCCTGTTCAAACGTCAGGTTTTGGTGATATGAAATATGAGACTAAGATAAATCATTTAAAAACTTTTTCCACCATTAATGTGATCTATATATAATCGGTACAACTTAATTGAAAATAAATAGAATATTTTTGAAAGTGGATGTAAAAATAAACAACTTGAGTTAATATGGACGGTGGAGGGAATTATGAACAGTTCAAAATAGTAGTCTGTGTTAACACCAAACCTTCAGGCTTCTGTTAGAACTCATAAAAAACATCAGGAAAAGACTACTAGAACATCTGAACTTTATTTGGGGTTAATTCAGAGGCACTTCAGATGGTGGCAGGTGTGTGCTGAGTCCCATTTAACATGAATTTAAATGTGACTGGTTATTGTGAACACCGCCACTTCCCCTGTTTTAAGGGGCTGTACACACTTGTGCAACCACATTATGGTAACAAGTTTTGAAGTTATTTATCATATTTCATATCACAAAAACCTGGCATATGGTCAGGCTTTTTATAGCCACTGCCACTGTATTTCTTTGTATTTTGTAATGTTTTATCTTTTTTCTAATTTTACACTAGTTTTTATTTTTGTATTTTGCTAATATTTGTATACGATTATAAAAAGTTTTCTATTTTGGTCTAATAGTTGCTACTGTTTCCTAATTTTGTATTTTTATATTTTCTACTAACATTTGTATAATATTTTCAATTATTATTATTTTTTTAATAGTTCACCTTCCTACATTCCTAGCTTGACTGTACTTCTAAAGCTTGCATTAGCTGCAAGCCAAACCAGTAGTTTTGACTGGCATTTATCCGGGTAAACTGGTTGTGCATGCTCGGCGTGGTGGGAAACGCCCTCCCTCCCAGGCCACGTTCACACGACTGCGAGGTTCTATGAAGTTGGAAAAAACAATTGGTTGTAATGATGAGAATAATAATAATAATAATAATAATAATAATAATAAGTGGCCTCCACCCATTTCCAATGAAGTACAGTGATGGAGCAAAACTCCTCTCCAATTCTGCTCGCGTTTCCACCAAATCCGAAGTCTGTTGCTAAGCATCAGTTGCGACACCGATGTTATGGTAAACAACTTGGAATACGATGATATTGCAATATTTTGCCATCAGCTAGAATTTATATATTGGAAAACAAACTTGGTTTATCAACAAAAAGTAACACCAATCTCAACTCTGTTGTGAGTATCGATGGAGACCGTTTTAACATTTCTGATGGTTAGTATTACCATTTCAAATTGCAATTATCGCCACTTTCACTTGCGTCTCGGAAACTAGCAGCTCTCTTCCGTCTCCTCCCGTTCGGTGTGCGCCGCAACAGCAAACAAAAGGAGGAAAGCAGAAGACACCAACCATAGAAGAAGACAGACGAAACATGGCACAAGGCAGGACAGGTGATGAGAATGCTTTTCACTTAATTTTCAAATGTTTCGCTTTTTGTAATTTTTTTTAAATACTTTTGTATAATTTGCTAAATATTTTCATACCAATTCTATTTTACATTTTAAAAATGTTTCTAGTTGTATATTTTTTCTAATATTGTAGTATTTTCAGTCTAATACTTGTGTGTTTTTGTGCATTCTTTTATTTATATAACTGATTCAATATATTTTTTAATTTCATTAAATTCACCTGATATATTTTAGTATATTTTTAATCTTAATTCTTACAGCTTTGTATTTTTCCAAATCTTGTCCAACTCCGTTTGTATTATTTTCTAAGAATTTACATTTTTAATTTTATTACATTTACATTAATGTATTTTAGTATTCCCCCCCCCCCACCTATTTCTTAACATTTTGTATCCCCCCCCCCCCCCACATTTTTTTTTTTTTTTTACTATTTTCTTGCGTATATATACAATGGACTTCCTCATACTCGTGATTTTGGCACCCTTGGATTCGCCTATTGGCAGATTTCAATTTTTTTTCTTTTTATACTTCTACTACTTTCTATAGATTTTTTTCTAATATATATGTAATTTATTTTTTATTTATAGTATGTACACATTTCTGTTTTTGTATTATTTAGTAGATTTTTTATGAAGTGTATTTTTTGTCTAATGTTCTTGCATTATATTTCACTGTTGTCCTAGACTTTTCTCATAATGTTTTGGTATTCTGTGCGTTTATTTTTCAAATCATTTATTTTTGGTCTAGTCGATTGCTTAGGCATTTGTTACATTGTGCAAATGTACCTAATGTTATGCCTTGTGACACTCACATTCTTTCATCAATGATGATGATAATACTGATAACTACTGTGATTAGATATTTTTTGGGGGGCTCATTACAATGGAGAGAAGACATTTTCATAGCATTTCATAACTTTTCATTGTGAGTCTTCTTTTAGTGGGAACTTGACTTTGTGAGCTCATTTAGACACACACGGTCCGTCTGACTCAGTTCGTTTGACCACAAATGCATCACAGTACAATTCAATGGGATTATCATCCCATACATGGCCAAGCGTTCCCTTTCCCAACATGACTGGAATACCTTGGGAAGCTGCCAGGGAGCCCGGCACCGGCGGCGGCAGCAGTTCTTTGCGAGACCCTGACTCCTACGTCCGTGCGCTTGGAATTCTGCGCATGAGAAAGAAGTTGTCACGGTAGCGCCTGGAACGGCTTTGCTGCAACGTTTAAGCACTTTATGCGGATGAGTTGATTTATGTGTCATTTGCTTGTTGTGAAGCTTTTAATGGGGTGGAAACAGGAGCCTCCCGGGACAGACTATTGGGGACACCTGCTAATGCTATCTACTATATACAGTATATAGATATAACTTTTGTATGCACGCACAGAGCGTAACAAAGTACGGGCTTGCCTTGCAACAAGCGGTGGAGTCTGTCGGTGACATCACTTTCCCAAACATTCATGTCATCCATCCCCTTTGGAAGTTTGTCCATATATAGAAGAGCGCTCTGACTACAGCTCACTGGGGCTATCCCTGCTTCACCTCGGTGAGGAAAAGAAGACAAAGGAGGCGGAAGGGGAAGGGGAGGACGACCTTACAAGGCAGAGCGACCTGCACGCCGACTGATTTGACACGGACTCACCTTTGCTCCTCAAGGGTTGTGTGTGTATAGACTCTTCGTTATGTTCAGGGAGGCCGGAGTAAAACCCAAACCGCTGGATGGACAGTTTGCCAGGATTCAGTTGGGATTGGGCCCGCGCCAGCTGCTAACAACAAACAAGTCCTCAAGCACCAACCTTGAGACCCTAACCGTGGCTTCAAACCCTGATTTGAAACTCTAACCTTGTCTTGAATCCCTGACTGCGGCTCGAAAACCCTAACCCAGGCTCGAAGCCGTAATTTTAAAACCGAACTTTGACTTCAATACCATTTTCAAATCGTAACCTTTATTTGAAACCTTGAAACCCTAACCCTTGTTTGAAACCCTAACACTGGCTTCAAATCTAAACTTGAAACCTTAATCCTGGTTCAAAACCCTAATTTGAATTAGAAAAGCTCATCGGCTTTGAAGACCGATTCAAAAGCCTAACTTGAAACCCTAATCTTGGCTTGAAACCAAAACCTTGGTTTGAAAACCTAATTTGAAACCCACCCTAGGCTTGAAACCCTAATTCGAAAGTCCAACAATTGCTTGAAATCTTGATTTGAAACATTGACCCAATTATGAAACAAACTTGAAACGCTAATCCTGGATTGAAACATGAATCTTGACTTGAAACCCTAACTGCAATTTGAAAACCTCATTTCAAAACCTAACCCTGGACTGAAACCCTAACCCTGGCTTTAAACCCTATCAGTGGCTTCAAGCCACAATTTAAAACCATAACTTGAAACCCTAACCCTGGATTGAAACTAATTTGAAATCCAAAACTTGGTTTCCAACCCTAATTTGAAACCCTGACCCTGGTTTGAATCCCTATCCCAGGCTTGAAACCCTAATTTAAAACGCTAACCCTGTCTTGACCCCCTAACCTTAGTTTAAAACCCCAAATTTGGCTTGAAACCCTAACCCTGGTTTAAAAACGCAAATTTGAAATCCTAAACTTGAAACCCTACCCCAGGTGCAAACAAAGCAACATATTGAAAAAATGACTTGGTAAGGTGTTTCTGGGTGATGCAGCTCTACTGGAACATTCTTGACAGGCTATATTCCCTAACTGGGTGTGTTGATGATGTCATCATGGCGCGCCGCGTTTTAGCATGTCTGCCCCAAATCTCACACAAGCGTATAAGTGGTGTGAACTCTGGTGACCACAAACACAGGATTACCTCTTGTAATATATGGGATGTACTATGTTATAACTATTATAACAGCAGGTGAGCCTGTTTTCATCTCCAAAATGATTGTTATTATATAATAGTACTATTCTTTTTGAAATGAGTTTATCATTGATGAATTGACTTGCTAATTGATAATGCAGCACAAGTGTGAGCTGCACCCTGTGATTTGCAATGCTACGCAAGATTTCATGCTCAGGTGATATGATGATCGGATTTGCCAATCTTGTATTTAAACTCTCTTTGATTGACAGTCTGTCAGTCAAAGAGGTGTGTGGCTGTTTTGGATGTGTCAGTCACCTTATTTTACCTCTAACACTGCAAACTGAAATAGGAAGCATATGCGTAGACAGTGTTGGGGAGTAACTCATTACGTTTAAGGAGACTAAGTATTTACAAAATGTATGTAATTGGAATCCATTAAAATGCTGGGAGAAAATGTATAGTTAAATTACAGTTGCTTTTGGATATTTCCAAGGTTACAATTTTAGTTACATTTTAAAAATCGCCGCAAAAGGTCAAATAAATTTAAAAAAAGTCACATCACTTCCTCTTCCTATAGCCGACGCTTGTGATTGGCTCTCTCTGGTCATGTGCCATTCAGTGCTGTAGTCTCATACATGATATAATTTTCCAAATATGACCTTGAAGCGCCACCTTGTGGTGCAATCTAATAGTTTTTCTGAAATTTAGACAGAGTTACACTTTTAAACACATAAAGAGCACTAACTTTTTTTTTTAAACACTGATCTTTATAATTTGGGACTTCTTTTTTTAAACATTCAGTTATCTGGTTTGTCATATGAAACAATGTCGAAATTGTACACATTTGTCATGAGGTCAACATGTTATGGCATGGTGTTTTTCTACGTGTACACATATAATGCAACAAACATTTTTATTATGTATTTACATTCCATCATGTTTTATTATCTGTTTATTATTTGTGTAAAAAAAAAACAAATGTGTTTAATTCTAAAATAATGATCTATGGTTTTCAACCACTTTTTTTTAGAGGAATCAACCAAGAGTCCTGTTAATGCATTCATTCAAAATTAAAAAAAATAATCAAATGTAATTTGTTATATTACTTTGAGAAAGTAATTGAAGTAATTACACTACTATTAGATTTTCAACTGGGTAACTAAACCTTGAACCAGGCTTAAACCCCAACCCTGGCTTGAAGCCGTAATTCGAAACCTAAACCTTGGCTCTGGATGCTAAATTTGAACAGCCTAACCCTGTCTTGAAACCTTAATTTGAGACTCTAACCTCGGGTTGACACGCTAATTTGACACTCCAATTTTGTCTTGAAACCCTAAACTCAGTTTGCAGCTATAATTTTTCCACCCTATCCTAGATTTGAAACCCCAATTTGAAACCCTAACTTTGGCTTGAAACTCTAATTTGAAACCCAAAACCTGGTTTGAAACCCACATTTTGAAACCCATTCTCCACATTGAAACCCTTCTCGTGTACCTAATGAAGTGTCCTGGGTGTGCACTTCGCCATTGTTTGACATTCCGATCGCTAGTTTAACAAACTAACATCTTTTATCGTGCGTTTCTGCTCATCGGGCAGCTATGTAAATTGCCGTGGGTGTACTGTTACAAAGCCGTCTCGCCTTCTGCTACATTTAAGTCACTCTTGTTTTAAGCTAATTACCCTCAAGTCGCCTGTCAATCAAACTTGGAAGTCAAGCCTGGGGCGGGGCATCTGCAGAAAGCCTCCTGGGTGACAGCCGAGTCGGCCAATCAGCGTCGAGCGAGGGCGGGCTCGCATCCTCAAGGCGTCCAATCAGCTCGCCTTCTACTACAGTCATCGATTCCATTCGTCTGTCGCAAAGTTTTTTTCTCTCTTTTCTCGCCCTCTCTCTCTCTCTTTATTTTTTTTTCTCTTAGTCGTCCTGCCTCGGAACGAAGCCTCCCTCGGGGGAACGACCGAGCCGAGGAACAAGAGTTTTGCAGGGAGAGAGAGAGAGGTGGAAGTCGGAGGCGGACCGTCGAATCTACCTACTCCCCCCCACACCCCCCACTACACGCACACGCACACACACGCACACACACACACACACACACACACATAAACTCACTGTCTTGAGGAGGAGCAGAAGAAGAAGAAGGAGAAGAAGCGGGTTCAGGAGAGGCAGCCGGCGGACACACACAGGGGAAGAGAAGCCCAGACCTCACCTCACGCTATGGAGCCTTACGACGACGGAGAGCAGATCTACATGCAGCAGGAGGAAGACTGGGACCGGGACATGCTCCTGGACCCCGCCTGGGAGAAGCAGCAGCGAAAGGTGAGGAGCTCTCACGCCCTCATTTCCGGGTTGACTTAATCACAGGCGCACGCCCGACAAGCTCCTCTTCTTCTTCACCCAGACTTGAAACCCTAATTTGATACCCTAACGCTTGTCTTGAAACACGAACCCTGTCTCAAACCCGATTTTTACATCTTAATTTTGCCTTCGAACACTCATTTCAAACCCTAACACATGCTTGAAACCCTAACCTCGGATTAAAGCCCTAATCCAGTCTTGAAGCCATAATTTGAAACCCTAACCCTTGCTTGAATCCCTAACCTCGGTCTTGAAACCCAAATTTTAAAGCTGAACATTTGATTGTAACCCAAATTTGAATCACTAACCCTTGTTTTCTACCCCACCTTAATTTAAAACCCTAACCCTTGTATGAAACACTAAGCCAAGTTTGAAACCCTGACTTTGGCTTCAAATCCTAAATCTGAACGTCAACCCTGGGTTAAGACCCTTGTAACTCTCACTCTCATCTGTTGTTGTTCAAGCTTTAAAAAGTGCCGTGTACACCTGCTGTCAGTCACGACCTGTGACGACTGACATTTCCCAAAATAAGTTTGAAAATCGGATGATGGGCTCTGGAGTTTTTTTGTGTCGGGGGGGAAAAAAAAAAAATCATATTTTGGGTGATTTCACATATGTAAAATCTGGTCCAAAAATGCCTTCTAAATTGGAGCAAAACAGTATAATTTGATTATTATTATGGTGTCACTTGCCCTTAAAACTCGACTTAAATGGTGCAAATGGGACAAGGGCCACAGTCTCAACACTAAACAATAAAAAAAAACAAAAAAAAACAACTATAAAACAATACCAAAGTTCTCCATTCAGACATACTTTTTGTTGTTTGAAGCGGTAATACTTTGTATATGAAAGAGGAGATTTGAAGTCTCCCTTTGATTCTGTTTAGGGCTGCAACTAACGATTATTGTAATAATCGATTCATCTCTTGATTATTTTTTGTCGATTAATCGATGAATCGGATAAAAAAAAAACTTACAAATTTCCATCCCTTCATTCCGAAACAGGAATTTCAAATTTACAGTGCTAAAAATGCACAATCATTAATTGATTATGATTCAGTTACTAGTTTGGTCCTTAACATGTCAACAAATAGGCAAAAATGTTGATCATCGTTCAAAAGCAGATGTCTTCTCTTGATTAAACACAAAAATAAGTCTGCTTTCACGGACGACTACAGGAATCGGAGAATTTGTATTGTTCAGAGACTGAAATTCTGAGGATTCAGACAATTTTAAGATAAAGAAATCTCGATTAAGCTATTATCAAAACAGTTCGATTAATTTGGCAATCGATTCGTAGTCGATTAATTTTAGAATCGATTCGTTTTCCGTTAATTAATAGTTGCACCACTAAATCATGTTTCCCCTCCCCCCCCCCAAATTTATTCGTTATGAAGGATATTGGAGGCGTTTCAAGTAAAAATCAGAAAATTCAACAATGATGGCAGCCACACTTCGTGTTCCTACGCAAACTTTCATACGTAGGCTCCTTCAAGTGGCGCGCGAAAGAATCACTGCCCAAGTACAGTTCAGTTGTATTTAACTTTTTAGTCCAATTCATTCACATTTAATCTATAAATTTTTTTTTTTAAACTTTTATTTAACATTCACATGCAATAAATTTTAATCAAATCATTTAAGTACTAAAAAAAAAAAGGTTCCTGTATTTAAGCGCAGTGTTAATGTTCAAAACTGTGCATAATAATAATAATGCCAGTGGATTACAAAATGTGTGTGTTGGGCCCATTCATGGACGATGATTGCTGGAAATCGGACCGTAAAGGGGGGGGGGCGAGGTTCAAGTGTTACACTGCTGCACTTTTTCCACGCAACAGATGTCAGCCATGCGCTTGACTGCATTAAGTGAATGATTGCACCCACTGCCCCCCTCAAAAACAATTTAAAAAAATAAATCTTATCATCTGCTGTATGATGCGATGTGGATTAGCACTTGCACCCCCTCTATTCTTGCCTTAATTTGCAAAGGGGGGGGGGGGGGGGGGGGGGTTGTGGTGGGATTATCCTTGACTGTGACTTTACCCCCTTAGTCCCCCCTACCCAAACCGTCATTCTGCACAGACTACCTTTTACCATCTCCTCCCACTTAAAAAAAAAAAAAAAAAAAAGCGGTGAAGAAAAAAGCCCTGTGGAATCTGAGCAAACGCTGCGGTTTGGGCCGGGCTTGCGTTGGGAGCGAGCGTGCCCAAAAATGGTAATAATCTCGCCCCTCTCGCCGCTTGCTGCTGCTGCCGCTGTTGGAAAAAGTTTTTCAAACACCCCCCCGCCCCCACCACCACCACCACCCTCCCCTCGCAATCCCTCCATCCAGTTTCTTCTTGCTTCTGGTTTCCTACATGATGTCATCCACAACTGCTACCGGGGAGAAGCATGGCGTCTGCACGGAGAGATCCTCAGGTGTCTCTTCTTCTTTGTAACCCGAACACTTATTTAAGATCCTAATGCTGGCTTGAAACCCTAATTTGACACCCTGACCCTGACTTGAAACCCTAATAGGAAACCATAACCCTGCCATGAAACCCTAACTTTGACCTAAAACAATAATTTGAAACCCCAACTTTGACTTGAAACCCTGACCCTGGTTTAAAACGATAGCCCTGTGTTGAAATGCTAACCCTGGGTTAAAAGGCTAATTTGAAACCCTAACCATTGTTTTAAACCTTAATTTGAAACCCTAAACCTGATTTGAAACGCTAACTCTGGTTTGAAACCGTAATTGAAAATCCTAAACCTGGTTTGAAAAACTAAGCCTGTCTTGAAAGCTTCATTTGAAACCCTAACCTTTGTTTGAAACCCTAACTTTGGCTTGAAACCCTCATTTGAAACCATAGCTCTGGGTTGAACTGCTAACGCTGTCTTAAAAACAAGTGTTCTCATTTTGCATTTGTGCGTTTGAATGTTTGTCTTGTTCAATAAATGGCTGAAAGTGCACCAGTGACAGTGGCTCCACATACGGGGGCAATGTAGCTCCTTAATTGTTCTATTTATTTCTTTATTATTATTAGCTTCTTTAACTTCACTTGAGCTTCAGTCGACCAAGCGATTGCTCGGAACTTGAAAAACTTGTTAAGTTGGGGCAGTCATAAGTAAAGGTAACGTAAGCTAGTTTTAAGACATTGGTGGGGGGTTTTGAGGCTAATTTACTTGTTTTAGGAGATCTTGCCAAGTAATCTTTTTCCTGTTCTATTGACAGACAATTTTGCTTCAATAAAATAACATTTTGAGAGCAGGTGTTTTGCGCTTTTCCTGACTAAAAATATCTATGAAATCTGTAGAAAAACACCACCGTGAGACGTGAAAGCGAAGAAAAGCATGCAAAGTTGTAAACTGGTGGAAATAAACCTGCTGGAACATGAACTGATACTACAAGTGGCCTGTTATACCTTGATGGGAGTGGTCCAAAAGCAACACACAGAGGATATTTACCAAGATAAAACAACTAACCTTCCCTTTAAAAAGTACACTTTCAAATCAAGTTAACAAGCTTTGTCAGTGTTTGTGTCTCTGAGGCTTCTCATCAAACGGGAATACCGGAGCATCTGACATCATTCTGGTGGGATCATGACTTATTCCCTCTGAAAAAATATAGATATTTAAAGTTGCTTTTACCTTGTCTCCGTCGAGCACAATTTCAGCCTAACAGCGTTCTTATCACCACCAGAAAAGACAATGCTTGAATAAAATGGTCTTAAAAAAAACAAGATGTAAAGAAATATTACATAATTGAAGCAATATTATCTGCCAATAGAACAGGAAAATTTGACTTTGCAAAATTTCCTAAAACAAGTTCACACAGCTAGCTTCAAAACCCCCACCCATGTCTTAATACCGGTGTATTTCTACTGCCTACCAAAACCTATAGGATTTGGGTATTTTGTATTTTAAGCTAAACCTAATAACCAGTAATAATCTCAATAACAAGATATGTCACAAAATGGAGACTTTTAAAGGAAAAAAGGCTTTTACACAAAAAGTGCAACATAAGATGAAATATCTTGACAGACAGAACAAGTACATTTTTCCTTGATTTGAGGTATTTAATGTCGGTTAGAGTTTAGTTCTTTTTTTTTTTTTTTTTTTTGCAGTGTAGCGCTCACATCCTCCACTTTCTTAGCCGTCTTGCTGCTTTGTCAAGCAGCAAGGTTACACAAGGTGCATCATGGGAATGCAGGAATGTGATGACAGCAAGTGATTCATGGACTGGCTTTTTGAAAATAAAAAAATATTTATTTATTTTTTCCAGCAGCGAAACATCTGTGTCACTTGTATGCTTGCCGAAGATAAATAACAGATGGAATGTTTGAATATCACGTCATTCACAAGCTACTGTTTTGTTTGTCAAAGCTTTGAAGCTGCCGGAAAAAAGTTCAAACTTTTTTTGCTGCCTCAATATGTGGTCCCAAATCCGATAAAAGGCCCGTTTTTCTTAAACACAACTAAAAATCCCATCGGATGAAAAAAAATCTGAAAAATCAGTGTGAGCAGTTTTAATTTTACTTGCAAAATGGACGATAGAAGCTCTAGAAAATTTCCCAACCTCTGTTGTCTACTGTAGTCGTAAATGAAAGCAGTGGCTCGGTTTAGCATCATGAACTGTTCTTAGAACAAACAAACAAAAATTAAACGAGGCGATGTGAACAAAGCCTAAAAATGTGAATAAACCGTGTGAATTAACGCATTTCTTGTCTGAGATTCTTGTTGATGGCCAAATCACTTTTAAATTGCGTCCGTTTTGAAAACTTGTCGGATGTTGTTACTCCAGGAACAAAGTTCGTACGACGATCGGATTCCTTAAAGCAAAAAGGGAAGCGTGTGACTCTGTTGTTTTTAGTCCAGAGACCGTTTTTGACACACGACAAACAGATTGAAATGTGCAGTGCAAGTTGGATTTTCATGTAAATCGTACGTGGCATTCCGAGCTTTATAAAACCCTGTAACTGTCGCGTAAGAGGACATGTCACCGCACGGCCTGCTAGTCCCCGAGGCGGCCGAATTGAGAAACACGGCGACACTCAAATGGTAACGACATGATGCAACAAACGCCAGAGTGAGCAAATCGGCGGATGGATCTTATCTCCCGGCTGCCTCGCACGGTGAGTGCGGGAATGTGGGTGTGGCGCAGAAGAGGTTTTTTAGGGGGGGGGGGGGGGGGGGTGGTTGAGTTGGGAGAGAAAATAAAAGGTGTGTGAGATTGCGGCCTTATAAGGACAAACCTGGACCAGAACTAGAGGACGTAAAAGCGCCCTGGGGTATTTATGCGAGCGACACAGTTGTTAGGTAGTTACACTAAGGTGTGAGTGATTCTTTGTGGAACACAATTAGCTGGAAAAAATGTGAGAGTGGCAACCTGACTGACTGCCTGATGTGTCCCCAAGACACCTGGGTGTGCGAAGTCATTAAGATTCCAAGAGAACCATCCTCATACTTGCCGCTCGCGTCGGGACTTGCATGGGAATCCAAACTTTAAAAAAAAACAAAAAAACGACACCCACAGCCACACTCGATCGTTCCGATTCGTCTGTTACCAAGGGATGCCCTTCATCGACTAGCTGACAAGTTTCAGCAAAAAATATCCACAAATAAGCTCGAACGGGCAGAAATTCCAAGGTGTTCTCCAAGTCGACCCCCTAAAAATTATGTGACGCATGTCTGCTTCAGAGTTCTGAAGTTCTGGGTGTTCCCCTTACTGGGTTCTGAAAAGGTCAATTAAAAACTGTAAATGTGAGTTTGAATGGTAGTTTGTCTGTTTGTGCCCTGCGATTGGCCAGCGACCAGTCCAGGCTGTAGTCCCTACGTGACCAGTGCATGCCTGGAAGTTTAGCATATTTTTCCACTTTTGAACCAAATGTATACTGAGCCCTAAAACCAGGATACGTACCGAACTACCGATTTTCGGTGTATTGTTACACCCCTAGTGGCTAGGGGTCTGCATAATAGATTCCTGGTTCTTGGTCTTGGGCTGCTCTTCATGGGAAAAAAAAAAAAGTTGCTTTTCCATCCCCGAAACAGTGTCAGAGTTGGAAGAATTCAGGATTTTTAGTGCGAAACCGTAAAATACACTCCCCTCAAAGGGCCTAAATGCAAATTCTCTCTGGTTTCAAATTTAGACACAGCGTCCCGGCCCAGTGCGTACGTCATTAAAAGGTCGTTAAAACAAGTTGGGTGCTTTGAATCTTAATAGGTTAGTGACTCCTCATCTGGTTAGTGTGTTTCCATTGTACTGAAAATAGTACATTGAAGCTTTGAACCCCTGAAGCAGCGTACACCCTGTGATTTTCAACATCTTAACTGATTCTTAAAATATAAGAAGACCCCACAAGACAGGGGAAATAATTGATTCGTTTTGTTCTTACTGCTTTTATAGTTTGTGTACTGGAGATGACCAACACAGCACAACACGCACACAACGATATCTCTATCGACAAAAGTGAAATGATCTAGAAAATACAAATAAAATGAAAGAGTAGTCATAGAAAAAGCGAGGCAGCTTTGGATACTTCCTGATTGGTTTTCACAGATTTTTCACATCACAATCAGGGAGTTCGGGATCGTAAACACTGAGTGGGTTTAACATTTAAAACTGTTGGCCTCACTGTTTTCCGAGCAGATCGGGGAAGGGGATGTGTAAAGGAAAATTCACTCTTAACACAGCCCACACCACAGGGTAATCACTCAAGATAATCTTTTGGAGACATTCAATAATCGGGTCTTTGCTGAATTTGATCGCAAGGGAGGAAAAATGATCAAATTCAGCATGATTGTAGATATGTCTCTCCATTGATTTATTGGCTATCATGCCATATCATGTTACATAATCACAGAGTCAGTAGCTTGGCCCAACTTGGTGTTGACCATGCAAGATTTGCGATTGTAAATATTGAAGAGGTTTAATATTTAAGATTGTTGTTTTTCCAGCGGCAGCACGTTGGACGACTGGTTAGAGCGTCTGCCTCACAGTTCTGAGGAACGGGTTTCAATCCCCGGCCCCGCCTGTGTGGAGTTTGCATGTTCTCCCCGTTGTTTGTTTGTATGTGCCCTGCGATTGGATGGCAACCAGTTCAGGGTGTATCCCGTCTCCTGCCCGATGATAGCTGGGATAGGCTCCACCACGCCCACGACCCTCGTGAGGAGAAGCGGCTCAGAAAATGGATGGATGGATGGATGTTTTTCCAGCAGACCTGGGTAGCGAGGGAAAATGATCAAAATTGGCCAGATTGTTGGTATGTGTTTACCCCGCTTAATGAGCTGTTTTTCCATAGGACTTGTCATTTATATGTTCAACATTTACAATTGTCCACCCTCACCGTTTACTGAGCATATCTGAGAGGAAAAAAATCACTCGTCACACATCACACCGCAGTGCTCAGGCTCATCTTTTAGAGATACTCAAGCCTTTGTTGACTTTGAGGACGGGAAAATCGTTAAATTTGGTCCGATTGTTGGTAGGAGTGTACCCTGCACTAGGCAGGCAGTTTTAGATTGGATTTTGAGTCGGTGCATTGCCTGTGGAGCAGCAAGTGTGTGGAAGCACCATGTACTTACTGTATAGTCACATGTGTTCCACAGGATATGACCAATGGGGTGGGTTATAGTAAGCATGTTTCCAAGGAATTTTCCACACACACATGACAAGGCTGTAGTCATGGGCCTTCTCTTGGCTAACGCGGTAGCAGCTGGGGTCCGTGTAAACAAATATGCAGGTGAAAAAAGGCAGGCAAGCCGAGCCTGACACACCTTTTGCATTCAGTAGCGTGCGTGTGTGTATAGTGTGGGCGGTGCTTAGAAGAAGAAGAGGCAGCGACAGACAGACAGAGCCGGTTTTCAGGCCGTTCCTTTGTCTGCCTGTCAGCGCACCGTCAATTATTGATCTTACATCCGATCCCTTGACTCTCCAGTCACTGTGTTATTTACCTCAGTTAATTGGTCGCTTGTCTTGTGGCTGCTAACTACTGTGGCAAAATTTCGGCTGATGTTACAGCAACGGAGTTTGGAAACGACTCTGCGCCTGTACATTGGGTGGACGAGAGGGTAGCCTCCCTCCGCCTTCAGGTGGAGGGACGGGTCCTGAGTATTGTTTGTGCCTACGCACCAAATAGCTGTTCAGAGTACCCACCCTTTTTGGAGTCCTTGGAAGGGGTGCTGGAGAGCGCTCCCGCTGGGGACTCCATCGTTCTGCTGCGGGACTTCAATGCTCACGTGGGCAACGACAGTGAGACCTGGAAGGGCGTGATTGGGAGGAACGGCCCCCCCCGATCAGAACCCGAGCGGTGTTCTGTTATTGGACTTCTGCGCTCATCACGGATTGTCCATAACGAACACCATGTTCAAGCATAAGGGTGTCCACACGTTCACTTGGCACCAGGAAACCCTTGGTCACAGTTCGATGAGCGACTTTGTGGTCGTGTCATCGGACTTGCGGCCGCATCTCTTGGACACTCGGGTGAAGAGAGGGGCGGGTCTGCTGGGAACGTCTGGCAGAATCCCCTGTCAGAAGGAGTTTCAACTCCCACCTCCGACAGAACTTCACCCACGTCTCCGGGGACATTGAGTTTGAGTGGACCATGTTCCGCGCCTCTATTGCCGAGGCGGCCGACCGGAGCTGTGGCCGTAAGGTAGTCGGTGGCTGTCGTGACGGAAATCCCCGAACCCGTTGGTGGACACCAACGGTGAGGGATGCCGTCATGCTGAAGAAGGAATCCTATTGGGCCTTTTTGGCCTGTTGAACTCCTGAGGCAGCTGATGGGTACTGGCTGGCAAAGCGGAATGCAGCTTTGGTGGTTGCTGAAGCAAAAACTTGGGCATGGGAGGAGTTTGGTGAGGCCATGGAAAAAGACTTCCGGACGGCTTCCCCACCAACACTGTTTATAGTGGGGATGGGGCGCTGCTGACCTCTACTCGGGACGTTGTGAGTCGGTGGGGAGAATACTTCGAAGACCTCCTCAGCTCCACCGACACGCCTTCCAATGAGGAAGCAGAGTCTGGGTTCTCTGAGTCGGGCTCTCCTATCTCTGGGGTTGAGGTCACCGAGGTGGTTAAAAAGCTCCTTGGTGGCAAGGCCCCCGGGGGTGGAAGAGATTCTCCCGGAGTTCCTAAAGGCTCTGGATGTTGTGGGGCTGTCCTGGTTCACACGCCTCTGCAACAAACATCGGGTGGACATCGGGGACAGTGCTTCTGGATTGGCAGACTGGGGTGGAAGGGGGACCGGAGGGTGTGTTCCAACTACAGGGGGATCACACTCCTCAGCCTCCCTGGTAAGGTCTATTTAGGGGTGCTGGAGAGGAAGGTCCGTCGTGAAGTCGAATCTCAGATTCAGGAGGAGCAGTGTGGTTTTCGTCCTGGCCGTGGAACAGTGGACCAGCTCTACACCCTCGGCAGGGTCCTCGAGGGTGCATGGGAGTTCGCCCAACCAATCTACATGTGTTTTGTGGACTTGGAGAAGGCGTTCTACCGTGTCCCTCGGGGAGTCCTGTGGGGACACGCTGTAGAGACTACGTCTCTCGGCTGGCCTGGGAACGCCTCGGGATCCCCTCGGAAGAGCTGGAGGAAGTGGCTGGGGAGAGGGAAGTCTGGGCGTCCCTGCTAAAGCTACTGCCCCCACGACCGGACCTCGGACAAGCGGTAGAAAATGAATGCATGGATGGATCAACCCATTACAATTTCCCACACAATGTAACGTAAACATGCTTAGCTAATTGTATACAGAGTAGCAGTACTACCACTAGTTAGAATGTATTGTAATGCCCTCCAGGTGGTCAAGTATAGACACAGCCACCAGCGCACTTTCAATCACTTTATTGAACAAACAGTAACCAAATAATCACGTAATAAACGCATTCATACACGATCTCCACTGCCACAACTGACGCCTGCCCAGGAACTTAACACGCAGACTGGCAAACGGTTAGCCAGTTAACAGCCCGCCGCACACACATTCAAAGTCTCAGATACTATTGTGTAGAAGATGGGGATGACAAACCTCAAGTTGACAATAAATAGTACCTGCCCCTCACATGCATATTTTGTATTGGTAATGTTGCTTAATAATCCTTCCATCAATTTTCTGAGCCGCTTATCCACACAAGGGTCACGGGAGTCCTGGAGCCTATCCCAGCTATCATCAGGCAGGAGGCGGGGTACACCCTGAACTGGTTGCCAGCCAATCGCATTGTTGCTTAATAATGTAAAATACATTTTTCTCAGATTACTCAAATAAATGATGGGATAATCGCTAGAATAATCGATTCTAAAAATATTTGATAACCCCAGCCCTACTGTTTATATTGTTTATTACGTCTTAAAATTTGTTTTTGCACTCATCTCAGTGTCTCTCTCCAAATTGTCTTGTTTTAATCTGGAAAAAAGGGGACAAAATACGTTTTTCTCATTGTTTCGGCTAAGCAGAAAAACTCACAAAAGCATAGCATTCGCTTCTTCATTTGCAGTAGCCTATTTCCCCCCCATGGCTGTTAAAGGTGACTCTATTCCTGATTCTAATATAGGCAGTGTCACCCTCCCCAAAGGCTCAAATGTAATGTCCCCGCATAAGGGCACATGCTCTCAGATGACTACGACAAGGACATAACAAGCACTATTAGAAACTAATCAAGTTTTGCCTTCACCAGGTTCCGCTTCCATTCTCTTCCTCTTTCTGTCTCCTTTCCTAAAAAAGAAACAAAAAATGTGCAAGTGAGTGAACGACCCAGTAAGCGAGTGAGTGGGCGTCGGCCGCTGTGGGAGGGAAAGTTATTTGCTGACATTTCGCCCGAGCGTGTCGAAATTGCCCCTGTAGCCTTATCGGGAATAGCGACGCGTCAGCTCTGTTTGCTGTTTTGAGTAAACACATCACAGCTATGTCGCGTTCATGCTAGTAACAGTACAGGCAATGTTTTAAGTCACATTTAAAACTATGTATTAACACTCATAAACATGGAAGAAAAGTTAGCCACTTTACAGTATCATCAAACCATCCATCCATTTTATATACTGCTTGTCCTCATTTCGGTCAGTGAGCCGGAGCCAATCCCAGCTGATTTTGGGCGAGAGGTGGGGTACTCCCTGGACTGGTCAGCAGCCAGTTGTAGGGCACATACTGTATACAGCAGGCAAGCATTCACACTCACATTCACATGTAGGGACAATTTAGTCTTCAATACAGGAAGAACATGTAATCTCCACACATGAAAGGGACGGAACAGAGTTTCAAAACTCAGAACCCCAGAACTGCACGTTTAGGTTTCGGAACTCTGTTGTAACATGAAGACGCCCTGTAATGATTTAAACACAGTGTCAAAACAACAAAGGCGTTAAACCGGGGCAAAAAGTGGAAGGTTTTAGACTTCCCAAGTAAATCTCCAGACTTAAACCCTACTGAGAATGCATTTTACCTGCTAAAGAGGAGCTTTAAAGGAAGTAACTCCATGAAACGATCCATCCTTCGGTCCATTTTCTGGGGTTTGACTTGGTCCTCGGGCAAGCTTCTCTGGACATTTCCAAACATTTTGCTTTCAGCTAGATAGTATTGCATGCCCCAATTTTGCCTCTGTGCTGTTTTTACAGAACACTGACCTGGAAGAAAGGCAGAAAAAAAAGTTCATTTTTTATCTCTGTCCTGTGTATTTTGACGCTTGCATGGCCCGAGGCCATTTGTTTTTATTTTCCAAGCCGGTATTGAACGTGTGGATTTCATTCAGCGGCAGCTATTATTGATCAGACTGGGCGATGGAGTGGTTCCCCCTGCGGGACTTTTTCTGCGCCAACTGTGCCAACTGTCTGTCTACACTCCTGTTTCCCCACCCGTGATTGTTTATTCCCAACTTCTCCCACTTTGTGATGGTAAAAATGGTATCCACTATGGGTGTTACATGTATCCGTAACATTCTATACAGTACAGAAGCGTAGCGACACACTGAAGTTACAGTATTTAGGTAAGGGACAGGAAATGTAACTGCCCTGCACTGTAGCCACTTCGTAGACAAATACAGTGCAGCTCAGCCTCTGGCCAGTGCATGTCATGGCTGCGGACATGGTATTGGCAGTGTGTAAAACTTGAAACTAGAAGTAGCATCAAACCACAGTTAAAATCAGTGCAGCACCGGAAAAATGAGCGTAGCATATTAATTTAAACTGTTACCGTTACCCTTGTCTGCTTTGTATTCTAAAAAGAAGACAGACTGTTAATGTTGCTCTTGTCTGCATTCATTGTTTCCTAAAAAGAAGAAAAACTGCCATTTAACTTTGCTGAAAAATAAGATATACGCTATGTTTTCAACTGTAACTGTTGTCTGTGTTGTTCTTTAAAAAAAGATGGAAAAAAAAAGCTCTGCGTTATGTATTATTACTACTGCTACTGTTGCACTTCATTTTCTAAAAAGACAAAATATTAATGTTGCACTTCCCTAAAAAGAAAAAGATTTAAGATGCTAAATCTATCATTTATCGTTTAGTTTGATTTTATTGTATACATTCTGTTTATTTGAGAATCTTTTATGTATTGGAGAATTTACGGCTAGCAGGTTTCAGATTATGTTCCATAAACTGTGTTCCTGTTTACACAAAAGCACTTTTTAGCATGTATTTCCCTTAAAACAGTGGACAGTTTTTCAACCTTTATTGAGCCAAGGCATGTATTTTATATTAAAAAAATCTCACCGCACACCACCAAACAAAAATATGACAAAAGTATATATACTCAATTAATGTTGATCTTGTCCTAATTTACTCACAAATTGACTTACTCGGTGTGAAATCTGGGCCTGTTAAATTGAACACAAAGCTGTTTTTTATTTCTGTTGTATGAATAGCAACAGGTGGCTACACAGGTTAATTGTACCGTCTGCCATCTAGAGCAGTGGTTCTTAACCTCGGTTCGATCGAACCCCAGGGGTTCAACGGTGGACAAGACACACACAGTGTGTTCGTGCGTGTGTCCATAAAAGCAAGCCGTTCAAAATGCAACGTTGTGTAATGGTGGGTGTTTGGGGAATGCTTTCACTGTGGAAACAGCAATACTTAGACGTGAATAGAAAGCATACTCGATACGCCAGTGCGCTGTAGCACTCCGGCTAAATGACGTGCCTTCGTAGTGGTCACGCTGGTGGGGGCAACGTTTCCGGCTAAATGACGTGCCTTCGTAGTGGTCACGCTGGTGGGGGCAACGTTCCCATCAAGGGCAATGCATCTTTATTAAAAATAAATCATAAATTGCTCATTTCTTAACTGATTTTCATGAGATTTACTTTTTTGTCAACATCAATGCATGTACTATTAATACGCAACATTTGAAAAAAAAGAGTCCAAAAAATTACTCTTCCCTATGAACCCTTTTCAAGGATTGTAGCAATAACACAAAGAAAAAGAATGGACTTTGTTGTGAAAATGATATGAGACTCGCACTTGCCAAGGAGAAAGGCAGCAGGAAAATTCACATTAATTTATGGTAATATTTTATGGAATTTCATTATTTTGTGTATTTTTTTGTGTGGAACTTATGTTTTGTTGGTATTGTTCTTTGAACATAATGATTTTGTGTGTAACTGATGCGGGGTTCATTTTGTCCACAAATAAAATATATATCCGCAAAGGTTGATACATGGCAAATGGACTGTTTGTGTTTGTTGAACAAACAAACAAGAACAGTCCAGTCGCCATGATTCAACCTTTGCAGATTACCAAGGCATGGTTGACGGAGAATCTACACAGAAAATAAAATATACTGTAAAGCTCTTTTCAATTTGAAATAAAACTGCTTCTTTTCTCGTTAGGAAGGGTTCTGTGAATGCGCGTATGGCACTTGCGGGGTTCCATACCTCCAACAAGGTTAAGAAGCACTGATGTAGAGCATTCAGTTGTTCTGCCTGTCCCTACACGTCGTTGGCATTGACAGATGAACAAAGATACATTATGCCGTCACACCCCATATTACAAACCTAATGGCATTTCCCTGATTGCCTCATTGACAGTTGACTACATATGATGCAAAAAAATATCACAATTTTACCTACGAACAAAACGTTGCATTATACGTAACCTACACAAGCGTTCACAGGACACAGTGATGGGAAATTCTCTGTATCGTGGCTTCAGTAATCATGAGTCAGCTTGCGCTCTCCACTATATGCCCGAGCAAGCATTTTTTTGTCTCCACTGCTGACCATCACCTGACTCAGCCACACGCCACTCCTCCACAAAGGAGGCTTTCAGCGCGCTTACTGTACTCACTGCACTACATTCGAGAATGCCAGGCAGTACTGTGATGAATGCAGGGTCCTCCTGTTACCTCAGACGATCAATGGCTGGATTTACACTGGACGTCCAAGTGCCCAATTCTGATTTTTATGTCTGTATGCTAATTATCTATTTGAGTGCCGATTTCAAGTGAGACCTATCAAGCGTCAACACCAGGCAGGGAAAACATTGAACTACGCAATAATATATAAATAATACAAATATTAAACCTCACGTTTAGTTGGGCTGACTTTTCCCACCATTGATTTAAGGGGAGTAGGGAGACTATGCACTTTACACTAAAACAAATATCAACATGGTGCCAACTCTGATAGAAATATAATAGATATAGATATGGTGCTCTAATTAGGAGGGCGTGTCTCTAGACTTTTGTTCAGATAGTGTACAGTATTGTACAGTGCTCCCGCTTGCCTTTATAGAGGAAGGGAGGGGCAGGGGAGGTTCTGGCCAGCTACCAAAACGGGCTACCAAAGGGTCATCGTTCATCCCCTCTCTTGTCTCCTTCCTTTAATGCTCACCAGAGGACACACAAACACACACATGCACTGCCAGTGTGTGTGTGTGTATGTGCGTGCGCGCGTGTGTCCTAGGCAACCAGGAGGAAGTGTGTTTCCCTCCGGCTCGTAAACGTGATGGAGTGCATCAGTCTCTCAGGTACAGCATCCATTGACGCAGACACTTTTCGTGCAAAAGTGCCAAATCAGCACAATCTTGCCATTAGGCTTATACATCTCCTTGGCTGCGGCTACCCGCAACGCGCATTTGTGTGTGAAGTGTAATTGTGTTGCATGGGCCAACACACTGACACAAGAAAGGCTGCTTTTGTGAGCAGTGCACTGATATTTACAGTCTCTTCACTCTAATGCATATTCATACATGTGTGTGTTGTGTGACATGACAAATCAACGCGTGTTAAGGGCTAGCTCCTCATCGCTCGAGAAAACAAAACAAAAAGGCAGAAGCGCGGTATGGCAAGGTGGTTGCCACGGCAACCGCAAAAGCCTCGAGGGTGCGCGGCATCTGAAAATACGTATCTAAGCATCCATCCGACACCAACGAGTTTCTCAATGAGGCTCCAACACATCGACTGTGGGCTACACACATAGTGATAATCGGGTCGAAGGCTAACATTTTCCCTCCCTTGTGATCAAGGTCAGCAAACGCCTGATTGTCTTAAGAGTAGAGCTGGGTATTGATAAGAATTTAGCGATTCTGATTCCATTATCAATACTGCTTATTGATCCAATTCCTTATCGATTCTCATTGGGAGAGGGAATGAAATAACTGATATATGATGTCAATGTTCATATAATTATCATTGTATACTGTAAATCATTATATAATAATACAAAAGGTATTTTTGCATAGTGCTGTTCTGTATGGACAATATTTTATATCCCAACATAGGTAATTTATTATCTTGGTCCTGATATTTTTCCTCAAAATTACATGAAATTAATGGCAATTTCTCTGTTCTTTTCTCAATATATTTATAAAGTACATATTTTATGTAGAAGAAAACAATAGACTAACATAAATACAATAAAACACGAACACATTACCACCGTCCCCAGGGTTGAGAGTCCAGTGCGCCATCCAGCAGACTAAGAGCCTGGACTGCTAACCTACCGGCTGCCGCTACTCTTAAGGCCAAGGAGGAGAGAAGTTTACCGTACTTTTGCACAGCACGAGTTGGCATCTGTTACACATGCACAAAGCACAGACTCCCTTTATTGAACTCGAATCCCAAGTGACCAACGTAACAGTAACAGTTGCCTCTTTAGCACGTCATCCCTGCGCACCCCTCTCAAAGCATGACATTGATTTATGCGCAATCCAACTCTTACAGTAATATAAAAGTTGGCTTAAGCGTTGTTTAAGATCAGACCTCAGTCTCCAGATCATGCCTGGAATTGCAAGAAGCCCCTGTATCATCTTTAAGCGTGAAATATAGGCGAAGAGTTCTTCTACCTTGATGCCATGTTTGGAAAGTTCAGAACCAAAATACACTTCTTGTGTGTGATGTTATAAATCGATAAGCGGAATCGTCAGGCAAGCAAACTAATGATTCCTAGGAATTGAATCACTGGTAACCTGTTCTCATAAAGAACCAGTTTTCGATCTCTTATTGAGAGTGATTTTTGTCTTTCCCCCGATCAGCTTAGGAAATTGTCGGAACCAACTATGGTAAATGTTAAACCTGTTAGCCGATTTAAAAAAAAAACGTTTTTTCACTCTTCCTGTGTTGGGTCTCTCACATATTAAAAACAAATGGTTACGATGTTAAGAATCTGTCAAAGAGTTGTCTACAGACTCCACACATACTGACAATTGGGCAGATTTCAAGCATTTTCCTTTCTTTGCGATCAATCTGCAAAGACCCGATTGTCGAATGTCTCTGAAAGATTACCCTGAGCAATTATCCTGTGATTTGATTCCCCCCGTTCACGATCTGCTTGGAAAAAGGTCAAGGCCAACTATTATAAATCAGCATTTCTAGATATCGTTGTATGTAAATATAAAATTTAAATTTGGCTGAAACTGTAATTTCCCATTAAGTAGAGCAGCCACAATAATTGGAGATTTGGAGAAATTTGCGGTGGAACACACTGTGGTAGTTTACACCCACACATTTGTAGTTTTTTAAGGACATTTGAGGGAAGATGCAATTCTTTAGTCCATAGTGTATTCCACGCTCCTCTGATTTCATCCGTCAGAAAGATTGGACGAATTATTGGGCTTTGGTAGAGCCCTGTGCTTTGCTGAGTTCCATATTGGTTGTTTTTTTATGCTTGCAGTCGTGGGTGGCGGGTCACAGCCACGCACTGTCTTTTTGTTGTTGTTGTTTTTTTTTTCGCATTGCCGTTCACGCTGAGTTGTTTCCTATCCAAGCCGACGGCATCCTGGTCCCATCTGACTCGTCCGCTCTGACCTCCGCTAGGCCTCCTTTTTCTTGGCTCCTTTTTTTTTCTCCCTCGCTGCAGCTGACCATGTGTCAAACTTGAGACTTCTTCGGCCGTTTGTTTGTGGGTCTCCCATTGAGCGCAATCTGCTTTTTACATCCAAGACCTGAAGTTGACGTAGTTTTTATGCCGAACTGGAGATTTATTTGTCACCAGATGGAGCACTTGTGATGCGTGTATTTATAGAAGTTACATGTGGCTTGTGTTAGCCCGGAATACAAATGTGTGCACCACATCCGTGATGGGACCAAGATTTTCCTATTGGACTAGTCTTTAAAAAAAAAAAAAAAAAAAAAAAAAGCCAAGTGCTTAACAAATGTATTAGACCAGTGTTCCCCAACTTCTATTGAACCAAGACATATTTTACATTATCCATCCATCCATTCTCTGAGCCGCTTATCCTCACAAGGGTCGCGGGAGTGTTGGAGCCTATCCCAGCTGTCATCGGGCAGGAGGCGGGGTAAACCCTGAAGTGGTTGCCAGCCAATCGCAAGGCACATATAAACAAACAACCATTCGCACTCACAGTCACAGTCACACCTACGGGCAATTTTAGAGTCTTCAATTAACTCACCATGCATGTTTTTGAGATGTGGGAGTGCCCGGAGAAAACCCACGCGGGCACGGGGAGAACATGCAAACTCCACACAGGCGGGGCCAGGAATTGAACCCCGGTCCTCAGAACTGTGAGGCAGACGCTCTCACCAGTTGGCCACCGTGCCATATTTTACATTATGTACAAAAGAATTACATCTCATGGCACACTACCAAATAAAAATGTTACAAAAAGTGGATAAATCTAGTGGAAGATCATTTAATTGCTCTGCTTGTGACTATACAGTACGTCACTGGCATAAATAGATCAACAGCCCACATTAGAAAAAAAACCAAAACATCTTTTTATGGCGGCGACGTAGCCCGGTTGCTGAATGGTCAGCACGTTGGCTTCACAGTTTTGAGTTTTGGGGTTCGACTCTTAAGCTTTGGCCTTCCCCTGTGGAGTTCGCATGCAAACACATTAGTTTCACTGAAAACTCTTAAGTTGTCCTATGGTGTAAATGTGAGTTTCAATGCTCGTTTGGCTTTATTGTGCCCTGTGCTTGGCCGGCAACCAGTCCAGGCTGTACCCCGCCTCTTGCCCAAAAGTCAGCCTCTACACAAGTGAAGATAAGCGCTAAAGAAAATGAATGGATTAATAAATGAAAAAAAAAAAAAGAAAATGAATGGAAAATCACATTAAGTGGAGAAAGAGCCAAATGTGCCTATGAAACACCAATTTTCTCCTTCTTTTCCACCCCCACAGCCTTTCTGATGACTTGCTAGGATGGTTTTTAACATAGTTTTTACGGTAATTTATTTTCCTATTTTTGTCATTTTGTCGCAATACGAGAGGCGCACATTAAGGGGGAATCGAGCCACGCTGTTGAAAAGCATCTTCCTGTGCGTCACCCTCTGCCAGCAACATCTGACTTCCTTTCCTAGGCCTGTTCAACCGCTCCGACACTTCAACTGGCAGGAGTGCATGCAGCAGGAAATAATTTGTATTTTTATTTTTTACAGAGGACGATTAATGGAGGGAGGACTGCAGGAGGTTTTAAATGCGCTCACAGGTTTTGTTATTTAACGGAGCTACGCTTCCGACCTGAAAACGACAAAGTCGTACCTGGGTGGGTTACAGCAGGGGAAAAGTTGCTGTCTGGTGTCCATGACGCTGACTCATGTGGATGTAGAGCAGATGTTACGCCATGGTCTTGACCCCTCTAAACTTTCTGGCAGGCCTCGCAATTTGGGAGGTGGCGAACAGAGAGAAAGCAGGCTCACGTATGAGCCAGCCAGATGTTGTTGTGTTTTCACTTTTCTTGCACTTACAACAAGTGAGGCGAAAGCTGTTTTGAGTTGTAATAACTTGTTGTTTTAAGAGGAGTGTGTTTTACAAAATTAATACCAACGGGATTCTTGGCACTGCAAGAACATACAAAAATATATTAAAAAAAAAAAATATTATTATTACAATAAAATGACAAAATTATTGGAGGAGGAAAAATATGAGAAGAAAATGACAAATATTTGCATATAGTACAAAAAATATGAAATCAAAAATATTGTCAAACAGTAGAGGTAACATACCCATTGCCAAAAACAACAGTAGCCAATAACGTTAGATGGAAACTGCAAAAGCATTCAACAAACATGCACAAATATTAGAACAAATATTAATGTATTAGACAAAAATATTTGAAAAAAAGATAAGAAAAGATAAAAACATATTAGGAAAAAACACCCAAAATATTAGAAAATACTACAAAATATTAGGAAGACAAAAAAAATTGGAGAAATAAATGACTAAAATAGATTAAATGAAATACAGTACATAATTAAAAAACAATGCATAAATAGACGACAAATACAAAGCCATGAAAACAATACAAAAATATTAGATAGAAATATCCAATAATTGGAGAAAAATACGTAAATATTAGAAATTAATACGAGAAAAAACAATAAAAAAATCCATCCATCCATTTTCAACACCGCTTATCCTGGTTAGGGTCACGGGGCGCTGGAGCCTATCCCAGCTGACTTCGGGCGAAAGGCGGACTACACCCTGAACTGGTCGCCAGTCAGTCGCAGGGCACATATAGACACGGGCAACCATACGCACCATCACTGAGTGGGAACTGAACCCACGCTGCCCGCACCAAAGTCAGGCGAGTCTACCACTACACCATCAGTGACGTCAATACAAAAATATTGGATGATAATAAATTTCCTTTTGTGTTGATTTTTGAGTCACGCAATTTGTCGGAGATCTCCACATTGAATTAATTGAAAGAGCTCCGTTGTGGTCGCGGCCCTGAACATGCAAGAGGCTTAGGGCGTGTGCCCACCAACATAAATCTTTTCCAGTCGCCTCTATCCTTGGAGATGAAACACCGTATAATCTTTCCTCTGTTCCTTTCGACATCCATTCCGCGTCGCTTCCTTTCAGTGGGCAATGCACGCCAGTAAAAAAGCCAAGCGGTCACGTAAACGTCAACCGACGATGAACGCCTTTTTAAGAGATGACGTTTGATGTGAGTGCCAGCAGCGTGCTCGCTACCATTTCCAGTGAACATATAAAATGCTGTGAAAATTTCATAACACTATCGTAGTGCAGTAATGCAATAAGAAATATTTCTTTTTTTTTTTTCTCTCTAATGGGAGTGGCTCAAGTCAAAACGTTGCACAATCTAACAAGACCCAAAGCAATGATAGTCGACATATTACAAAAAAAACAGAGTAATAACACACATCTTTCACAAAAACATTAGAAAATTTATCAAATTGTCATACAAACATAGCAGAAAATTAAAAAAAAGAGAAATAAAAAAAAAAATTATAGAAATACAAATTAAGAAATATTTTAGAAAAAAAAAGTACAAAATACGAGACAAAAATACGTAAATAACAAATACAACACAGATTAAAAAGACACAAATATTACATGAAAAATTCATGAATATTAGGAAAAAGCTAAAATATTAAAAGGAAATTACAAAAACCTTTACTAGACAGCCATAAATATTAGCTAAAATTATTTGGAAATAGTACACAATTATTAGCGCAAAATATTAGCTGAAAAAATACAAAATAATATCAACCGAAAATACAATTTAAAAAAAAAAAATAACCCTAAACCTGCCATCACCTGGGCAACTACTGCTCCCAGAAACTCCTCACTGCTGTATTGACGATGATTACAATTTGAAAGAGTAATACTAACAATCTGAAATTTCGTCTCAATTTATCGGTAAACTGTTTCATCCATTTTTGGGTGGCTTTTGTCCAGGAACGGTCCGGGGAAGCACAAAGCCGGCTTTCATGGACTATCTGGGCCTGGCTGGGCTCCTGCGGGTCCTCCACCGCATCTCTGTTGGAAACACGGAAGCCTGATGTTTGTGCTCGATGTGTAATTAGCCCCAAGGATCATAAAGACGCATTCATGGCGGGCTGTTTGCTGGGCCTGCCTGAGCACTCGTGCCAGCTGCCGGCTGTTATTCTGTGTTTTTAGATGTTTTCCCTTCGAGTGCTATCAATGCCAGACAAATCCTTGGACTGCTACACCTACTCTATGTGTGTACACTACATAACCACAGTGTGCAGTAGAATTATGACATTACTGTATGTATTATAGAGTGCTGTTATTATCATTAAAATTATTATCATTTTGGGGGTGGGGGGGCTGGAACAGATGAATCACATTTCCATTCATTTCACTGATGAAAGTTGATTTTAGAGTTACAGTTACAGTTTTGAGTTACAAGGATGGTGAAGGAATTAAACTCATATCTTAAGGCCTGCATCGACTGGATTGCAGATTTTTTTTGGGGGGGGGGGGAGGTACAGTATCTATCTGTCACAGAAATCCCTACTTCATTGCAGAAATCTGATGTTTATAGTATTAGTGATTGTTTGATTGACTTTATGGCTTTGTACAGTATCTTTACTGTAATGCCCTCACATGTAGCAAAGGAGAAACAGTTGCCAAAGTACTTTTATTGAACAGTAACATAAACAATGAAATGAGCACACTCACTCAGAAGCTGCTGTCGGCCACAGCTCGCGCTCTGACACTCGCACCCAGACTTGCTGACATATCTGTATCGTGCCAACCCACCAGACACTACAATACGTGGTGTATTTAAGATACAGTTCATGCTTGCAATGTTTTTTTGTGTTGCATTCATACATACAATATTCAATACTTTCACAATATGTTTAAGATGTGTGTTTAATAAGTTTTAAAGTGTATAAAGAGTGTGGGACGGATAAAACAAAAAAAAATAAATTACTTTTTTTTTTTAGTATGGTACCTCTTTAGTATGGCTTTTCATCTTTTCTGAGTGGGCCTGGAACAAATACCCAGCAATATTTGGGGATTCTCAGTATACAATCAAATAAGAATAACTTGAATAATATATAATTAGATTAACTCTCTTCTTTTTAAGACAGGGCAACATCATTGTCTTCTTTTTAGGAAATGAGACAATTGCAAAATAATAATAATTTTTTATTATTTTCCTTTAAAACCCCTAACAATAATCAATTTGAAGAGCCTGGCAAATGTGTATTACTTACTAACAAAGTAACCTTTCTGAAAAATATGACTAGAATTCTATCAGTTCCTTTTCCATTACTTCCGTAGACATTCACGGCGTGGTGCAACTCTCACTTGAGGAAAGCCGGCACACAGATTGAGAACATCGACGAGGACTTCCGGGACGGTCTGAAACTCATGCTCCTACTGGAGGTCATCTCAGGTAAGAGATTCCACCGACTGACGAGCTTCGATGGTAGCTGTGTGTGTGTTTGATGCCCTGACGTAGAAGTACTCACACTGTAGCCTATTTCAGTCGGACTTACACAAAAAGAAGGCTCTGGTAAAAGTTAAAAGTATTGATTCAAATCCTTTACTCAAAGTTCACATGCTAGCAATTTACAAAATAGGATTTTATGTAATCTCTGTCCTTTTATCCTTTATAGAAAAATAATGTGTGTGTTTGTGCAAAATGAACAGTATGTAAGTAAGTACAGTAGTTGTACTTGGTTACATCCCACCATTGGTAACGTCTTTACTTTTCCTCATCCAGGCGAGCGTCTGGCCAAACCCGAACGAGGCAAGATGAAAGTACACAAGATCTCCAACGTGAACAAAGCGCTGGACTTCATCGCCGGCAAAGGAGTCAAGCTGGTGTCCATTGGCGCTGAGGGTTAGTGGTGTGGCGCCTCAGAGACTTTTTAAATCTATTTGAATTTGCCGTGGTTGAGGGCTACTGCGCCGTTCGTCAGGACAGCCTCGGCTTTCCTTGCTGTCCCACCAGCACTCAATCAGTGGTTCTCAAACTTTTACACAAAGTACCACCCAAAACAATATTTAGCTCATTCAAGTACCGAGTACCATCATGACCACCATTAAAATACAGTGGGTAGTAAAAAAAAACAGTGGTTTCCTAAAAATGACATTCACTATTATTGTAAGCCACTCTAACATTATGCAGTTTAAACATGAACACCTATAATGATTCAGTTAAAATTGCTTAGTTACATGAAAAATGCACTTAAATACATTAAAAACAAACAGTTCATAACATCCACCCATCCATCCATTCTCTGAGCCGCTTATCCTCACAAGGGTCTGGAGCCTATCCCAGCTATCATCGGGCAGGAGGCGGGGTACACCCAGAACTGGTTGCCAGCCAATCGCAGGGCACATACAAACAAACAACCGTTCGCACTCACATTCACACCTACGGGTTAGTTAGAGTCTTCAATTAACCTACCAAGCATGTTGTTGGGATCTGGGACAAAACCGGAGTGCCCGGAGAAAACCCACGCAGGCGGGGCTGGGGATTGAACCCCGGTCCTCAGAACTGTGAGGCAGACGCTCTAACCAGTCGTCCGCCACAGTTCATAACAATTAAATGCAAATGTAATGAACTTAAAAGTTGAATACTACTGAACTGTGCTTAGACAGCAATTCTTTGGCACACCACTTGAAGTAGATCATTTCCATTCTATAGCCATGCTTGTTGTAGACGATTTGACACTATTGTACCAGCACCCAAGAAAATTCAACAGAATATACACTCTGTTGTTTTTTTTTTTGTTGGGTTGTTTTTTTTTTGTTTTTGCTTTTTGGGTTTATTTTGGACGTTTAGGATGTTTAACTGCCGATTTGAAATTAATTCATGTTGCTTAAAGTATTGAAATTACATTCAAACACAGTGGTACCTTGACTTAAAAGTTTATCTGCAGTATATGAAAAATACCTGCGATTGGCTGGCGACCAGTTCAGGGTGTACCCCGCCTCTCGCTAGATACCTGGGATAGGCTCCAGCACTAGTGAGGATAAACAGTACGGAAGATGAATGAATATGAAAAATACAGAAAAAGTGAGACATCAGAATATACAGTGGTGCTTTGAGATCCGAGTTTAATTCGTTCCGTGACCACCCTCGTATCTCAAATCGTCTTTCCCCATTGAAACGAATAGAAATGCCATTAATCTGTTCCAGCCTCTGCTCCCCAAAACATTTTGTTTGTGTTTTTATCGAGGAAAAGTAGCACTCTATAATATTGTACTGTATAAAAACGGATTTTTTTTCATCATGATTTAATGCTGCAGTCCAATTCGTTGTGCTGCTCCTTCTGACGTGCCCGCCTAGGCCACTAGGAGTCGGTATAAAACTACAGTCATTGCAGACACAAATGAAGAATAGTATTTCTTCTTGTACTACTGTTACTACTGTAAGTAACTCAGTAAGATGCTGTAATATTAGTCATTTTTCATAGAAGACAAAGAATGTATGCCTATGAGTATTAGGTTATCTGTCTACATGTGTTCACCATTTCTTTAAAAATCCGTTGCCTCTAAAAGTGCAACTGTCAACGCTAACTGTTAGGATGTCAACAGCGATTTGCATTGTTTGTTAGCATTAAGCTAAGCAGACTTTCCTAAGGCAAAACTATGTGGTTGTTTCGAATGCACAATGTGGAATTCTCTTTTTTTTTTTTTTTTAGTTTGACAGTAAACTTCAACTGGGAGTGGCATTAAACAGGTCGAACCCTCTTTGTTTGATGAATTATTCACTATTTGCCAAAGTGCTGCTTATTGTCATGTGAGTTGAATTGAGTTCACTGCCACCATACAATGCTCGTATCGTCCGAATGACGGCTCGCGTCTGTAAAAGCTCGTAAGTCGGGTCATTCGTATCACAAAGCACCACTGTATTGGAAGAAAACCCATCTACAATACATAAAAAATAAGCGGAAACAAAGTGACTACATAACTAGAAAAATGTGTAATTCTCCCTCTTCTTTTAAATTGCTACACTTCATTTCCTCCGTCAAGCATCAGTCACTGTGTATTGCAGAGGACAAAAGCAGTAAATACCCCAAACCAATGTCAGTTTCCATTAGAGGTGATTTACAGGACTGATTGATTATGCTTGAAAGATATTTGGTAAAACAATTTGATCAGATTTGTTGCGGAGGCTCCAAGCCACACCAACATTCCAGGCGGATTATGCGCTTGGAATCCCTCGTCCATAGATCCTGGTTGGGATTTTAGGGGGTGGGGTGTTACCCTTTCAAACGGCCTGAACAGGATTGATCAGCGGAGTTCTATCTGAACAGTCGCGTCATGTGTCAACCCGAACCGCCGACCGCGACTGTTTTTAACCCTCGCCGTTTCACGTCCATCTTGCAGTTTTTCCATCACGGTGGAAGCAGCTCCCCAGCCGCCTGATCCTGATCGGATTACAGCGATTTATTGAAGGCGGCCAACCTGTTGGAAGGGATTTTCCTTAAAGATAACACAACACAGACAGGGCACCAGATAGGACCGCTCCATTCACACAATACGTCGCCATCATCATCATCAATGACATGTACAGCCAAAAAAACTATGCATGTTGAAAATGAATTAAACACCAGTACTATTGACTACCAGTAGTGGAGTGATAGCTATACAGTGGTGCTTCGAGATACGACTTTAATTTTGTTCCGTGATAACGCTCGTAACTCAAAACACTCATATTTCAAATCATCTTTCCCGTTGTAATAAATGGAAATCCCGTTTATCTGTTCCAGCCTCCCAAGAAATACAACATTTTGGAATATATTTTTAAATGGGAAAAATGGAATCCTACAATATTATAATAACATACAGTGATGACATAATTAAATAGAATGTAAAGAATCAAACAGTTTTTGTCACACTTTTTACTTCACATCAATCTGCTGCTCCTTCTGCTGTGCCTACCTTGGCCAACTGGCAGCAGTATATATATGTACAACAGACATAAGGATATACATAGAGACTCCTCATTCTTCAGTAAGCCACAATAATGTTAGTCATTTTTTGCTGAGGATAATGCATATATGCCTGTGATTATTGTTGCATTATCTGTCTACATGTGTTGCTTGACAGTTTGTTTTCAAATACCCATTGCTTAAAAGGGTTGTATCATCGTCACATAGATGCTATTCTTTAGCCCATCTATAGCGTTTCTTATTATGTGTAGGCGTGGAGCTAGCGGAGGCTACAGTATGTGGTAGTTTTAAATACACAATGTGTATTTCTCTTTGTTTTATGTTTAGTTTGACAGTAAACTGGGAGTGGCAACTAACAGCTTGAAGCTTCTTTTTTTTGGAAGAATTGTTCACTCATCCTATCTGCCAGAATGCTGCTTGTTTTGAAATGAGATGAGTCACTGCCACCATATGGCTCGTATCTCAAGTTCTTGCTTCCAAGTCAAAGCAAGAAATCGGCCAAACAATGGCTCATATCTCAAAAAACTCGTAAGTCTGGTCACTCAAAATTGAAGGCACCACTGTACACGAACGGATAGATAATATATACAGACCAATGCAAGAGTAGTCAGCAACATTGTATGTAACACAAATAACAAAAACTACACACGTGAATGTGAATGGCTGATAAAGAGATGCTATACGGAAGTGAATGTAAGTTGCAGCGAGAATAGTCAGCAGCAAAAAAAAAAACTACATGTATTAATAAATAGTCTAAACGGTTGAGAATGAATTAAACACTTGCAGTATTAACTCTCAGCAGTGGAGTGACAACTAAACATGATTAATAAATAGACTACAACGACCCATGAATGAATATACTATATATACACAAGTGAATATGAACAGGAGCAAGAATAGTCGGCAGTGTTGTATCCAAAACCAGGCAATAAAAAATACTAATAATTGTGTATGTGAATGGCAAAACTGCTCATGAATACTAGATACTGCTGTATACAGCAAAGAATTATACGCTGTGCACTTTTGTGATGTACAATATACGAACAGAATACTGTACAGATTCCAATGTGAACAAGCAGCAAAACTAGTCAACAGCATTACTGTATCTGATTTGAAAAAAGTGGTTTTATTAGCATTTTTTTCACCACTTGCACTTGAAAAAGATGTCTTCATCTTTTCCTACGACTATCTTTTTATGGTATAATTATTGTCGTCAGATATTTCTTTTTAATCACACCTCTTTTTGTGTAAAGAAATCGTAGATGGCAATGCCAAGATGACATTGGGAATGATCTGGACCATCATCCTCCGCTTTGCCATCCAAGACATTTCCGTTGAAGGTAATTAGCGTGTGCGTGTGTGTGTTTGTGCGTGCTTATGTGTGTGCGTGCGCATGCGCGTGGGGGCAATCCCACAGTGATTGATCACTCGACCTCTACAATTAGACTGCAAGTAAACAGCATGTATGAGTGCAAAGTCATCCCTCCGTCTTCTTCCCTTCTTCCTGACCTCAGAGACGTCAGCCAAGGAGGGCCTCCTGCTATGGTGCCAGCGGAAGACGGCACCCTACAAGAATGTCAACATTCAGAACTTTCACATCAGGTCAGAATCCAAACGTTTCATCCTCTTTGCTTTAATTCATTGTGTGAGCATCCGGTATGGCATTTCCCCGGACTGGGGGAGCTGGGGGGCTCTGCACAATTAAGAGGCTCCTAACTTGAAAAACCAATACGTTTGGGCACTTGTAACTCAAGGTAATACTATATTCTGTTACCTTAATACCTTATTTAGGAAGCAAATACTAGTACAGATGAAAGGCACGGTAATTAAGATTTACTCAGTGTGCCTTCCAGGTTACTTTTTTGTTTTCTTTGGGCAGCGCTACCTGCTATCCACCCTAAGGCTAAGGCCCCTAAGCTAAACAAGCTCAACTAACTGAAAGCGAGCGCGCACACACACACACACACACACACACACACACACACACACACGCACACACACAACATCGAAAAGGCAGCATTTCATAATGTTTTGACAGTGCGAGTGACTTCATCGTCTAATTATCTGTCTCCTGTGGTTCAAGTTTTTACAAAATATGCTTTTGGCTTGATTTGATGCGAAGTTGAACTTTAACTAACCCAGGATGAGATGGTTATGACATGACGCAACTAGACCAGCAGTGTTACCATAATGCTATAAAGTAAAATAATATGTAGTCAGTAGAGTACAGTCCTGTACTGTATGTCTGTTTTTGCCAGACTGTTGAATCATTGATACCTGTGGATGAAAGGCAAGAAGAAAAAAGGTGGAGTTGAGGGGTCCGACGTGGGGGGGGGGGGGTCAGACGCTTTGATGTGGTCTCTCTGTGACACCTGAGATGTGAGGCAGACGAGCAAACAATAGCTTCTTTTTTTTTTATTCTTTGCATGTTGAAGCGCGGCCTTCATTGCTTCATTGCTCGTCCAAAGCAGTAAAAAGTCAAAGTAAAAATGATCAATGATTGTTTCATGTAATGTATACATCAAATGTAATACTTAAATATTTAATATTCACTTTTAAAACTCAACATTCATCCAGTTAAATGTAGGCTGTGGATAAAACTAACTCAGATAAACAAATCAAGTCATGTGTGCATCATTTAAAATGCTCTAAAATCAGAACTAACCCTGATAAATGCAGGCTCGTCCGCGTAGTCATTTGAATCCATCAAAAATCTAACCTAACCCTTGATAAAGCTATGCGGCTGTTGTGCATAGTCATTTGAATCAGTTCCAAAACAGCAACACCAACTATTAAGTCAAGAAGTTTCCAACTTAATTTGATTTAATTATGACAACAAATCAGATACTTTACAAAGACGATGGTAGCATACTTACAAAATGAGTTACAAGATGAAAGCTGAGCAGCACTAAAGTTTCCATTCAGAGCAACAACAAAAAAGGATCTGTAATGCAATTTGTCATTCTATGATCATATTCCAAAGTGGCCTTCAGTGTATACTTTCATCAACTTGTTAGATCTGATGGCATTTCCACATGTTCATCATCAGGCACAAGTTGTTTGCAGTCATTTGGTATATTAAGCATCTTTTTTTTCTGTGACGTCTTTTCTTATTTTGTATTTTTTTATTTTTTTGGGAAACACATTTTTTTGTTGAAAATATGTTTTAGGTGTCCTCAACACTACCCGAGTCAAAACTCAGTCACAGCGCCCCCTTGAAAAGTTGAGAAAATTGCTTGTTTTCCCACAAGACAACTTTCTGGCTTTCATGTTTGTTAAACATTTGGATTTCAAATGTTCGTTCTCACGTGACGTTTTCTCCTTTCTCTGGTCTTCAGCTGGAAAGATGGTTTGGGCTTCTGTGCGCTCATTCATCGGCACCGTCCGGAGCTCATCGACTACGGGACGCTACGCAAGGTTAGAGCACACGCGACACAACTAGAGTGTCACTCAGTAGAGAGCGGACCTCCGCCAAGGCTGAACTGTTAGTCACTGTAGACTACTTCCTGGTTCAAGGAGCACATACGGCCAGTACGATTATGATTCTGGGGCAGGGGGAATAGGACGCTTCCAACGATGTGTTTTTCTGTCGTCAGGACGACCCCATGACCAACCTGAACACTGCCTTCGACGTGGCTGAGAAATACTTGGACATTCCTAAGATGTTGGACGCAGAAGGTGAAAAAATCTTCCTCAATCTAAATGGTTACCCCTGAATGTTAACATATCTGAGCTCAGCCTTACAAGTAGCTTTAAACTGTCGTCTTGACTGACAATCATGTGAATCTCTATTTAGCTGCTCAATTATGAAAAAGTGCGAGATTGCAAAGTCACATTTCGGGATTCGCCATTTTCAAACAGACTACACGGAAATGTTGGGCCAAGTTGTCAAAGTGGTTTCGTTATTTGTGTTGATTAAACTAAAATATAATTATAAATTAAGATCATGCATTTTTCTCTAACAGAATTATGATTGGATAGAAAAGGAGCTTCCCTGAATTGCTCAGTCATTCACAAGCAAAGATGGGGCGAGGTTTACCTCTTTGTGAACAAGTGCGTGAGAAAATAGTTTAAGGACAATGTTCCTCAACGTACAATTGCAAGGAATTTAGGGATTTCATCATCTACGGTCCATAATATCATCAAAAGGTTCAGAGAATCTGGAGAAATCACTGCATGTAAGCGGCAAGGCCGAAAACCAACATTGAATGCCCGTGACCTTCGATCCCTCAGGCGGCACTGCATCAAAAACCGACATCAATGTCTAAAGGATATCACCACAAGGGCTCAGGAACACTTCAGAAAACCAATGTCTGTAAACACAGTTCGGCGCTACATCCGTAAGTGCAACTTGAAACTCTACTATGCAAAGCAAAAGCCATTTATCAACAACACCCAGAAACGCTGCCGGCTTCTCTGGGCCCGAGCTCCTCTAAGAGGGACTGACGCAAAGTGGAAAAGTGTTCTGTGGTCCGACGAGTCCACATTTCAAATTGTTTTTGGAAATTGTGGACGTCGTGTCCTCCGGGCCAAAGAGGAAAAGAACCATCTGGACTGTTATGGACACAAAGTTCAAACGCCAGCATCTGTGATGGTATGGGGCTGTGTTAGTGCCAATGGCATGGGTAACTTACACATCTGTGAAGGCACCATTAATGCTGAAAGGTACATACAGGTTTTGGAGAAACATATGCTGCCATCCAAGCAGCGTCTTTTTCATGGATGCCCCTCCTTATTTCAGCAAGACAATGCCAAACCACATTCTGCACGTGTTACAACAGCGTGGCTTCGTCGTAAAAGAGTGCGGGTACTAGACTGGCCTGAATGCAGTCCAGACCTGTCTCCCATTGAAAATGCGGTGGCGCGTAAAAGATGACAACGGAGACCCCGGACATCAAGCAAGAATGGGAAATAATTCCACCTACAAAGCTTCAACAATTAGTGTCCTCACTTCCCAAACGTTTATTGAATGTTGTTAAAAGAAAAGGTGATATAACACAGTTGTAAACATGACCCTGTCCCAGCTTTTTTGGAACGTGTTGCAGCCATAAAATTCCAAGTTAATGATTATTTGCTAAAAACAATCTTGTTTATCAGTTTGAACATTAAATATCTTGCCTTTGTAGTGTATTCAATTAAATATAGGTCGAACGTGATTTGGAAATCATTGTATTCTGTTTTTATTTGTTTAACACAACGTCCCAACTTCATTGGAATTGGGGTTGTGTGTGTGTGTATATATATATATATATATATATATATATATATATACAAAATACTAAATGCATGATGTATATCATGCATTTTGTGTCAAACAGCATTAAAATGATTAGATTTTTTATTAATTTAATTGCTTTTAAAAATATGAAGGTATGTATTATTTAATTACTAAAATAAAATTTTGCTCCACACAGTATTAAGACTATCTATTATTCTAAATATATTATATATTAATTTCATTCCATTTAAATTCGGCTCATTTGCAAGAGGGACAGGACTGCGCCCTCAAAACAAGCTCATTTCATTGAGGCTCAAAAAAGAGGGTGTAAAAAAATATATATTTTAATGATTCAGAAACGTTTTTATATTATAGCATGCTGTTTGTTTCTATGATTATGTAATGAATCAAATCCTTCCTTCCAAGCACATCTGGCAGATGTGTGGCGATGATGCTGAGCTCAACTTCTTCAATGACGAGTCCCCCCCCCCTCCCTCCACCACACCTCTCTCTACCCCCCGCCCCCTCCCTCCCCTGAATCCCTCCCTTCCCCCACAGATATTGTGGGCACTGCCCGTCCGGACGAGAAGGCCATCATGACCTACGTGTCTAGCTTCTACCACGCCTTCTCGGGCGCCCAGAAGGTACCCGTGGATGCAGCTCCTTCCTCCTCCTCTCCCACAACCACCCGTCCTCACTTTGTCTTTTTACCCCTCAGGTGTTATCCTAACACTTTCTCTCTGCAGTGCACAAGCTTCCCTGAAGGGGTCACACCCTCTCTGCATGTTCTCAAAACGCATGAAGGGATCATAGGATTTTTCTCCGAATCTCTGGTCTGCCTCGCTGTTGCTGTTTCAGAGCCCAGGAGGCGCTGTGGCAAAAAGTGAAATACGTGACCATGCCGCTTGAGTTGAGCTAAATGCAGGTCTTTAAAGGGGCACTTTTGTTCAATTTCGCCTGCAATTGTGGGTAAAAAAGGCTAAACTGGTGTCAAATGTTACATTTTAATGTTCTTTTACAAACACGGGGGCAGCCATCTTGCTGATGTGCAATGAATGGATGACGTTGTATGATCATACAATAGTTTTGTGTACATATATAGTATTTCATCAACCCATAATGCATTGCATGTGATCAAAATAGCCCCCCCCCCCCCTATATCTTTAAAAGCCAGCATGGTTTCATTGTATTTCAATTGTTTTTATTTTTTTTAATATCATGTGTTCTACTAATTAATTGATAAATTGTCACACATCGCTTCTCGTTTAGTCATCGGCAGTGTACTAGTTCGCACGGAACAGACTCTCCACAAGGTCATTGTTTGTTTTTTCACTGGCATTCAAATTAAAGCCAAACAAACGGTGCTAGAGGTTTGGATCAATTGTGCTGAGATTTTTCTGAAGACAAACAAGAGCAGGCAGACTGGAGAACCTTGAGATTACGCCCGCTGCTGGCCCCTTTTTGTCTCTGCACACTTTTACTCTTTCTCTCCTCTCCTGTCTGTGCTTTTTCCTGCTGCTCCTCTGTTCCTGCGGCCTCCTCCTCCTCCTGTTCCTGCGGCAGATATCATTAGCACCTTGAGGCCAGACGAGAAGGCTGTCATGACTTATGTGTCGTGTTACTACCACGCCTTCTCGGGCAAGCAGAAGGTGAGCAGCTGAAACACTCCAAACACTCTTAAAATCCCCATGGATAAAGCTATGCGGCCATCATCGTGGTTCATTTAAAACACTGGAAAATCAAAACTAACGCCAGATTATTGGATACAAATATGCAGCCATCACAGCCGGTTCATTTAAAACGCTGGAAAATCAAAAATTAACATCAGATTATTGGACAAAGCTGTCCGGCTAACATTTGAATCTTTAAAAAAAAAAAAAAAATCAACAAAACCCAAAACCAACTGATAAATGCAGGCTCTAAATCCAGCTATGCAGCTATTATATAAACCACTTAATAATCAAAACTTACTGTAGATAAATAGGTAAACCTATATGGTTGTCCGCACAGTCTTGCGATGGACCATGTAGTACACTAAAAAGTCCTCTAAAAATCCCTATACAGTTGCGCCTTGATACACGACTTTATTTTGTTTCATGACTACCCTCATAACTCAATACACTGGTATCTCATCTCATCTTTTCCCATTGAAATGAATGGAAATGCCATTAATCCGTTCCAGCCTTCCCCCCCAAAAAAACAACAAAAATTGTTGTAACGTGCATTCAAATGAGGAAAACATAGCACACCATAATATTGTACTTAATGAATATGTTATGTAGATGTGTTACTGTACTGTTTGTGTTGCTTAAAAGTGGTTATAGCACTGCAACATAGGTGCTGTTTAGCATTAGCGAACGACGGCTCGTATCTCGAAAAACTCGAACTGTAAGTGTAGTCACCCGTATCTCAAGGCACCGCTGTATAGTAATTACGGAGTAGGCAATGAGTGACTAATTACGAATGCACTCGTTGCCTTTGGAATCGTTCACTCATGCCCTACTCCCTAATCACTATATCGGGATTTTTATACAGTGGACTATGTAGACAGCAGACGTTCACGACTGTCAGGATGTTTGTTAAACAAGCGTGCGTTTGCCTTCTAAGGAGTCATGATGCCTTCTAAACTCGTGTAAATATTGATAAGTACAGAGCAGTACGGCGTTCCACTGCATGTCACTTTGACTTGAGCTCCGCTAGCATCTTTGTTTCTTCAGCCTCCTCCGTGACGCACTGTTGTCTTGGTGACTGCTACACTCCCGCCTTGATGCAGAGGACATGTTCAACAAGGTGGCAGATGAACTCACGGCATTATAGCCATTTTCCAAAAAAGGGGGATGCATTTTATGTTTCAGCTATATAAGGATAATTGATTATGATCTCATTTCCTTCTTTTTCATCTTTGTTCCTTTTTCTAACTTTTTCTTTTTCATCTTGAAAAAGAAGAAAAGGGAACTAAATGAAAAAGTATACTTTTGAATATTATAATTTTTTTATTCATAATTTTGTATTTATTTATTTTGTAATTTTTTTTTTTTTTTACAATTGACAACTCTAAATTGCCCGTAGGTGTGAATGTAAGTGCATACGGTTGTTTGTTTATATGTGCCCTGCGATTGGCTGGCAACCAGTTCAGGATGATAATTGGGATAGGCTCCAGCACGGCCGCACCCCTAATGAGGACAAGCGGCTCAGAAAATGGATGGATGGGCGGACAATGTCATTCATCCCAATTTACACTCAGATATATCTTTTTGTTGTACACCACACAGAGAAGCATATAAACACGGTATATATTTGTATATGTATGTCATTCTAGCTTTCATTTATCTTTGTCACTACCCCACCCGTGGGCCTTGTACCTGCCTTATAGGGACGCATGTGGCATCCATTTTGGCTCAAACAATCAAATCAATCAAACAGAGAGAGTGTCCTGTATTTCCATACATCTCTTGTATTGGCTCTCATTGGCTTGGTGTGCCTAATGCAGCGGCCAATGGAATGACATCATCCGCAAGCTTTTCTCCTATGTACTTTTGCTGCACTGTTTGCCTCGGCTGTTGGGAATTTCAAGGATGCAACCTTTTATTTGGCATTTTAAATAATACAAAAATAATAATAATTATGATGATGATTACGTTGATGACGATGGCATCTGGTGTCGCAGGCGGAGACGGCGGCCAACAGAATCTGCAAGGTGCTTGCTGTCAATCAAGAGAATGAGCAGCTGATGACGGACTATGAGAAGCTGGCCAGTGATGTGAGCACACCCCCGTTTTCCCCCCGGCCGCTCCCCACACTTCTTTTGTTCCCTTCCATCTCTCCCTTTATCAGCACCCCCCCCCCCCCCCCCCCCCAAACTCCCACCTCACCCTGGGGTGTGTTTGTGCTCCACATAGGTGATAGTTGAAACAAGTATATTAGAAATTCCGGGCAGGTTTAGCTCTTTTTAAATATTTTCTCCAGGGTAATTTATCATGGGCCTACTTTTAAGACTGATTGGAGCCTTTTCAGTTCGAGGAAGTAGCGGATTTAAGAACTTTAGGTGTAAATATAATGTTTATAATGCTATTAAAGCTATGTTTAAAATACTGTCGGTAATGCACTTTGATTTAATATATCATTTCGATTTAATTAGTTTGGTTGAATATAGTTTAAATAGAATGTTACCTATTTTCGATTCGTACTATTTAATGTAATAAATATATTTCATGTGCGGTGGCTCCCACTATTCATGGGTGATAGGGACCGGGCCTGACCACGAATACCAAAAATCCACAAAAAAAATTGACGCTCATTATAATTGCCATGAAAATATTTTTTGGGGAAAAAAAGCCAAATAAGCGGGGCGGTGATGAATAGGTGAATTTGCAAATGCCGAGCCATGAATATGTGGGGGTCCACTCAATGTGGGGGTCTACTTTATTTCAATTTAAATTTAATTCAATGTAATGTATTTGAAGTTATATTTTATTGAAAATAATTCATATTTATTATATATGCAAATTTTTTATTTCATTGTTTTATTTTTTAAAAAAAATAAAATTTTGTCTTAATTTAAAGGTGGGCAGCACAGTGACCCACGGGTTAGCGCATCTGCCTTACAGTTCAAAGGTCACACCCGTGACCCTAATAAGGATAAGCGGTGTAGAAAATAGATGAATTTTTATATAACAGCAAAGCATTCTAAGTGTATTGAGTAGCCAAAACAGTAATTTATTTCTTTAGCCTGTACCAAAAACAACAACTTTTTTTTACCATTAAATCATCTGTGTCTTTCTATTGAACCAATTTAAAATTTTACTATAGAATACGGGGGCAAAAAATATGCAACATCAACAATACTTGCACATTTACCGTTTATTATGGTAACCAACGCTACCATTTTCTTACAGGACAGTTTGATTGAATTCCAAATTGTACAACCTCAGGGGGTTAGACTTGAGTGGTTCCACCGTAGATTGAATGGAGATAATGAGGGTGTTTTTAAACTAGTTAAAGTTGTTTAACTATGATTTGTAACCACATGATTTGTTATCAGGGAGTAACTCTATTCTTATTTTTCCTTTATTTCACACACTCATCACATCCACTTGTCCCACTTCCTTTCTTTCCACCACCATCCTTCATTTTACTTGCATGCGTCTCAACCCTTCTTTGTCCATACACACACACACACGGTCTTTTGCCACAGCTGCTGGAGTGGATCCGTCGCACCATCCCGTGGCTGGAGAACCGCGTGCCCGAGAACACCATGCAGGCCATGCAGCAGAAGCTGGAAGACTTCCGCGACTACCGCCGGCTGCACAAACCGCCCAAAGTGCAGGAGAAGTGCCAGCTGGAGATCAACTTCAACACACTGCAGACCAAGCTGAGGCTCAGCAACCGGCCCGCCTTCATGCCCTCCGAGGGCCAGATGGTGTCGGTGGGTTAAGTTTCCGTCCAGATCCTTCGTTCACACCTCAAAGAACGAGAACAGTGGTTCTCAAACTTTTTTATCCTTTTTTTGTCAATAAAAAATACTGCTCTCCAATTAGCAGCATAGGGACCAATAAGAGAGTAATGTTATAGTAGTGTTAATTAACGCTGCTTTAATATAGAAAAATGTAAATTATGTAATGATTCAATTAAAATGTATTATTCATACTGCAAAAGTAAATACAAACAATACCTAAATAATTGTTTATTTTAATTTTAACAATTAACGGTTATTAAAGATTAAATGCAAATGTATTGTACTTTCGAGTTAAATACAGTTGAACTGTACTTAAATGTACTGTACATGAAAAACAAATTATTTACTAGGTTAAAAAAACGTTTTGGTCACTATAACATGCACAGTTCGATTAATTGTAAATGTACATAAAAGTTAAATACAACTGAACTGTCCTTCAAAAAGTACTCTACATTAAAAGTTAAAATTGACTTGGCTAGATTTAAAAAAGAAAAAGTTTAATCCACTGTAACGTTATCCAGTTTGAACATTAACGCTGCGCTTAAATTTAGGACAATGGGGAAGAAATAAATGTATTTAAAATGTATTTAAAAATGTATTTAAAATGTATTTAAAATGTATTGCACATTAAAGTTAAATAAACTGTACCTAAATGTTATTCAACAAACACTTAAGATTAAAATAAAATGTACTTAAGTTAAATATAACCGTATTAAAAAGTACTATACATGAAGGTAAAAAATGTACTAAATTTAAAAAAAAAAGGGGGTCACCAACATGGTGCCCACAGGCACCAGGCAGCCCCCAAGGGGCCTAATGAGTAGCCCGTGTGCCTGTTCTAACAATAACTCACAAGTGATGGGACATTGTGATTTCCTAGGAATGTTGTAGGAGGGATCATTTAAAACTGCTAACACTTGGAAACAGTGTTTCATATTTTATATTAAGCTGTGACTCGTGGTTGATCCAATATAACTAACATGACATGACCATATTCAGTGTCTTCACATAATTTTATATCATTTATTATTAGTAATAACATATAAAGTAATTTGAACACATTTGCTATTTCAGAAATGTGTATCAAACTGGTTGCCCTTCACATTAATCAGTACCCAAGAAGTAGCGCTCAATTTCAAAAAGGTTGGTGACCCACGTTTTAAACTTAAATACAGTGGAACCTCTGTTCACAGACTCAATTTGTTCAGAGACTTTTCACAAACTATTTTCCAGTCGTTTATTTTAGTCACCGCCAGCTCTTAGTTTTAAATGCGATGCACGGTTACTCAGAAGCACTTATCAAAAGTGTTAACTTAATTTGTACTGCCTTTTTTTATTTGTATACTGTAATTTTCAAAAATTCTGTGATTCTTTCACATACCACTAGAGGGAACCCGTGTACCACCACTACTCCATAATCAGTCTCACTGAGCTAGATGATTCAATCAGTATCCCCGCAGGATATCAACAACGCATGGGGCAACCTGGAGGGCGCCGAAAAGGGCTACGAGGAGTGGCTCCTCAACGAGATCCGCCGCCTAGAGAGACTGGACCACCTGGCCGAGAAGTTCCGGCAGAAAGCGTCCATCCACGAAAGCTGGACAGAAGGTAACAAAACGGTAGAAAGGAAAAGATTTGTTTGATTTGATCCTGGTTGTTGTGGCGCATGCCAAGCTGTAGCCGAGGGATGCGTGGCTTCACACATCCATTTTAGTTCAGTGCCAAGAACTACCAAGAAGTTCCTGAAACTAGTTAGCAAATTTACAATCCATATTTATATTCTTTGCAATAATTTCAATTAGCATTTAATGTATGATAATTTAATGTATTTATATTCAGTTTGTTTATTTCCATGTATTTTTTGTTTGTATTTTTATTTTAAATTTAATTCAATTAAATTAATTGCTTGAAAGTGCAGTACATTTAATACATCTGATGTAATTAGTGTATTTTAATTTAATTTATATTGAAATAATTTTCTTAAATATATTCATTATTATAGTAATTTGTACCTTGATTGATATTTAATTAAATATTTTTTTTTCTGTATATGTAATCTAATTTTACTATATTTAAAATTTCAATTTTAAACGTTAGAAGCGACACGGGATATATTATTCTTATTTCCAATTTTTAGTTGCAATTTATTTCAATTGATCCATCCATTTATCCATTTTCTGTACTGCTTATATTTTATTAAATTAATTGTATTTATTGTTTTTAACAATGTAACATTGTAGTTTATGAAGGAAAAAGTTTATGGTTGCTAGGCAGAATTTTTCACCACACTGCCCTCTGCTGGATCGCCAGAGAGACTATGGTGAGATTGTGACGGTCTTGTCTGTCTGCTTCTTTCGGCAGGCAAGGAGGAGATGCTGCAGCGTAAAGACTTTGAGACGGCGTCGCTGTCTGAGATCAAGGCGCTGCTGAAAAAGCACGAGGCCTTCGAGAGTGACCTGGCCGCCCATCAGGACCGCGTGGAGCAGATTGCCGCCATCGCGCAAGAGTTAAAGTAAGACAAAAACCTCCACTGATTTTGACACTGGAGAGGCTTACTATCTAGCTTATACATCTTTTCAGAATAATTGTAAACAATTGGCGCAAGGTTACACTTTGCACATACGGTGGTAGAGAAGAAGGCTAAAATCTCAAATGCTCTGCCGTGGTCAAATGACATAGAAGGGTTCGTCTACTTGCGGTGCCATCGGAGATCAATTGCGCTTTTACCTCCCGGGAGGAAGTATGTTTGATGTCATAGAGAAAAGGTCTATCCCGAAAGACATACCCATGTTTTGTTGCCGTGTTCCAGCGAGCTGGATTACTACGACTCGCCGAGCGTAAACGGACGTTGCCAGAGAATTTGTGACCAGTGGGACGCCCTTGGGTCTATGACCAAGCAACGCAGTGAAGCACTGCAGGTGAGTCTATAATATACTATTATATTTAGGTCCCAAACGTGCAATAAACCCCTGTGAAGTTTTGGGAAATTTCATCTCTGAAGTAAGGCTGCACGATATACTGTTTGAGCATCGTCATCGCAGCACATCATCACAGTGCCCGTTGCAATGTTGGTGTACTTCTTATGCAGAGAATCAATTGTAATATTAAAAAAAAGACCAGGACTTGCATATAAGATTAGCACCGATGTTAACGGTGAATTATAACCCTTCAAACAACATGCGGAGCAGCCCAGACTGTTGTATACTTATCTCCTTGTATGATAACTATGAATGAGGACACGGGAAACAAAATACATTGGAAGTTTGCCATTTTGATTTGAAGTGGACAGTTTGAGTTACTCTAGATGTTTTTTTAATTCAGCCCCCAAATCCAGTTTCACTGAGCAACATGAAATTTGACGACAGGCTTGTTTATCTTAAGTAGACCAACAAAAAAGGGAAACACACAGGAAGTCTCCTGTTTTGGTTTGAAGCTGCCATTTTAGGGTTTTTTGTCCATTTCCTTGAGTCCTTCAAAAGTGGACTCCACCCAAAGATCCGATTGTTTTAGTCATTGCCTGTGCATGACATTGAAGTTTGATTACTAGCTATTAAACGCTAATCTCTAAAGTAAAGCTCTTGTATTGGATCAAATGTTTAAAAAACAGTGGTGACTTTCAACAGAGAACAGAGAAGCTTCTGGAAACCATCGATCAGTTGTACCTGGAGTTCGCAAAGAGAGCGGCTCCATTCAACAACTGGATGGAGGGTGCCATGGAGGACCTGCAGGACTCCTTCATAGTGCACACCATTGAGGAAATCCAGGTGAGAATGCAATATAACAAGTCCTCCTTAAGGGGTGTTTACTATATAGTCTCACATTACAGTATGTGTGTTTTGCAGGGCCTCAGCACAGCCCACGAGCAGTTCAAGGCCACGCTGCCCGAGGCGGACAAAGAACGCCAGGCCATCCTGGGCATTCACAATGAGATTGCAAAGATCGTGCAGACCTACCACGTCAACATGGCCGGCATCAATCCCTACACCACCATCAATCCTCAGGAGATCAACGCCAAATGGGAGAAGGTGACAGCAAGCTGACTTCTGTTTGACTGTGAAATACTTTCTCACAGCTAACGACGTAACAGCTAGCAGATACCGTGAGCAGTGATATTGAAACATTTTGTCTCACAGCGAGAGACGTGCTTGTCAGCTTGCTATTAACATTAGCAGTGATACTGAAATGCTTCGTCTCACAGCTTACTATGTGCTAACCAGCTTGTAGCTAACCTCAGCAGTGACACAGAAATACTGTCTCACAGCTAATCTTGCACTAGCCACTTAACCTGTAATTAGAGCGAGCAGCTAACATTAGTTGTGATACTGAAATGACAAAAAAAATGACATTGTAATGAATACCTTTTCTCACAGCTCATGACACACTGACCCCGTGTGACTAGTCACCCCGTGACTAGTGCTTAGTCGCTATCATTAGCACTGATATTGAAATACTTCATTTTACAGCTAGAAAAAGTTTGTCCTTTGTCACTCACTGAATAGAACTCCAGTACAGCATTATAACATGGTAAAGACTTGTCCTTGCAGGTGCGACAGCTGGTACCTCAGCGTGACCAGGCCCTGATCGAGGAGCACGCCCGGCAGCAGAACAACGAGCGTCTGCGTCGCCAGTTTGCCAGCCAGGCCAACGTTATTGGGCCTTGGATCCAGACCAAGATGGAGGTCAGTCTGAAGGCGAGCCTGCTAGCAAATGAATAAAATGAAATAATTTTTTGCCCCTTTGTGTGTGGAGTACAGGAGATTGGCTACATCTCAATGGAGCTACACGGCACGCTGGAGGACCAGTTGGCACATCTGCGGCAGTATGAGAACAGCATCGTCAACTACATGCCGAAGATTGAGCAGTTAGAGGGAGATCACCAGCTCATCCAGGCCGCGCTCATCTTCGACAACAAGCACACCAACTACACTATGGAGGTAGCCAGCTAGCAGCGAACGTCAGCGGCGGGAAAGAGATGTTATGACAGGGAAAATAAGGAAAGAGATATTGGGAAAGGTATCTTTGTGAAAGAGACATTAGAAAAGGGATAGTTCGGAATAAGACATTAGGAAAAGCATCGTAGGTAAGATGACATATTAGGAAAGGGTTCATAAGGAAAGGGATCATAGGGCTGGAGAAAATGGGAAAGGAGATAACGGAGAAGGGATCGTGAAGCAGGCGACATTGGGAAAGTAATCATAGGGAAGGAGACATTAGGAAAGGGATCGTAAGGAAAGACATTTGGAAAGGGACCATAGGGAACGAGACATTATGAAAGCAAAACCCAAGTGATAATTTGAGTTGAACTTGTGTGTTTGTGTCTACGTCCCGTGCTCAGCACATCCGTGTGGGCTGGGAGCAGCTTCTGACCACCATCGCGCGCACCATCAACGAGATCGAGAACCAGATCTTGACGCGAGACGCCAAAGGCATCAGTCAGGAGCAGCTCAACGAGTTCAGGGCCTCCTTCAACCACTTTGACAGGGTCAGTGGCAACTCTAGTACTGTATGTTCTTGGCAAGCGCTAGCAGCTAACGCTAGCAGCAACACCGGAATCCTTTGTCTCACAGCTAACCCCGTGCTAGCCAGTCAGCCTGTTTCTAGTGCTAGCAGTTAGCATTAGCGGTGATTGTTTTACGTGTACAAGAACATGATTTTGTGTATATTATATATAAATAGTGAACTAATATGCTGGGATCACGACATGGTCTGAGAGCCTGCCTTCCACACTGCACATTAACACCTGAGAATGGCCTGGCCAAGCAGTGTGTGTGAATGTGTGCATATCTGCACGTGCGCGTGTGTGTGTGTGTGTGTGTGTGTGTCTGTGTGCGCGCGCGGGTGTTCGTGTCCGCATGTATGCGTATGTACGTGTGAGCGAGTGTGTGCTGTGTGTGTGTGTATGTTGACCCTGCAGTTGCTAACCAACATGCAATATGTCTTCTCTGTTCTGTGTCACCTGCATGCCTTCCTGCCAACCTCCCACCCTTTCACCCACTATGCATGGCATCACCCACACCCCGCCCTCCATCACCTTGTGCACTGTTGTCCGAATGCCACCACCCCCTCTTTCCCGTCCTGTGGCTGTCACGGCTGTTATGTGTCGCTGCATGACCCCGATGCCCACCACTGCACACGTCAGGACCACTCTGGCACGCTGGGGGCCGAGGAGTTCAAGGCCTGCCTGATCAGCCTGGGCTTCGATATCGCCAACGACGCACAGGTATTGCTTTAACTCCTCTCTCCTTTTTTGTTTGTTCTTTCCTCCCTGCTTTTCCTCCCTTCGTCCTCTCTTCCGATGGTTTCCCTTTGCTTTCCTCTCCTTTTCTCTCTTTTTTTTCCCTCCTCCCGTCCGTCACTCGTCCCTTTTGTAGAAGAGAACGGGAGTAATGGACGTCGACGACTTCAAGTCCTGCCTAATCTCCGTTGGTTACAACCTGGTAAAGTCTTTGTCTCTTTTTATTTGCGTTGTATGAGATCGCTTGACCAGGTAACACGTGTGTAGAGCCTTACCATATATACAGTGGTGCCTTGAGATATAAGTGGAACTCATCACGGGACCACACCTGTAACTCAAAATAATTGTATTTCTTATTTTCCCATTGAAATGATTGGAAATGCCATTGATCTCTTCCAGCCTCCCCCCCCAAAAACAAATAAAATTATGTTTGTTTGGTGTTTTTTTGGGTGGCAACAACGGATTATTGGCATTTCCAATCATTTCAAATTTATTTTATATACGTGTAATTGAGTTACGAGCTTGGTTACTGAACGAATTCAACTCTTAGGTCAAGGTAGCACTCTCTTTTCAGACAGAATTCAAAATAAGTAGCTCGCAAGCTACCTACAAAACCAGCTAACTAACTAAATAACTAGCAAGTGAGCTACCTTGAAAACATGTCAGCTATTTAACTAAATGAATTTTGAGCTAATGAACTAACTAGCTACATAGCTATTTAACTAGCTACCTCTAGAACTAGTTATCTAAATATTTCACGAAATGAATACCTAGGTATTCTATCAAAGTAGCTAGCTAATTAATTAACTAGCTTGTTAATTATTTCCCTAGTTAGCAAACAGAGAAGTAATGGATGAGCTAACTAGCGAAAACTAGAAAACTAGTGAAATCAAGAACTAACCAGCATTCTACCTAGACAATTAGCAAACTGAAAGGAATAACTAGCTATCTACCCATCAAATTAACTAGCTACGTAATTAATGGCTAGATAACTGTTTAAGGAAAATTAAACTTAGCTAACCAGCTAAATTAATAAAGAGCCGTCTACCGAGCAAACTAACTAGCTAGCGAACTAGCTAAGTATTTTATGAACTAACTTGCTAGATAACTATTTCACTATCTAACTAACCAAATAACTAGCAAGAGAGCTACCTAAACCAGTGATTCAGCAGGCAGAACAATTATTCAATTATAGTAAATATGTGTGTGTCTGTGCATTTGTGTGCGCATGGCAGGGTGAGAGCGAGTTTGCCCGCATCATGAGCATCGTGGACCCCAACCGCATGGGCGTGGTCACCTTCCAGGCATTCATCGACTTCATGTCGCGCGAGACGGCCGACACCGACACGGCCGACCAGGTCATGGCCTCCTTTAAGGTCCTGGCCGGGGACAAGGTATATCAATGCAAACAATGCAAAAAAAAACAACAAAAAAACACGCTATGTGAGGAATATTATGATATGTTGTGATATGATGGAATATGATCAATTCACAAAATGTTGCAGTTTATTCTGAAAGATCAAAGGCAAATATAATTTCATATCTGGGGATTGCCTTGATATGTTGTGATGTATTAACAAGTGTTACATTCTTGTCACATAGCATTTTAGCTGTTTTATTAGCATTGGGACACATTGTAATGTCTTTTTTTTTTAAATATTACATACAAATATTCAAACAAAATTACATTAGTATTATATTTAAATATTCACCATGCATAAAATTAGTATTTGGGAAATAAAAATATCTCGATTGCCTTTTAAAAATATCATAGAAATATTAAAACGAGAGATATTAATGTAGTAAATCATTTGCATTACAATTGATATATATATATAAAAATACTTTAAAATGATTTTAATGTGAAGTTAAAAATAAAAAATCACTTTTTCAACCTCCTTTAAAAAATATTAAGTAATATACCTGTATATGTATTATACCTGTGTAATCCGGTATATGCGCAACCTACTTCCGCATTCGGCAAATCAGGTTGAACAGCTTCCTCCCAGTTCAGGTGTCTGGCAAAGCAGGCCGTGACAAAGGAACTGTATGGACATTAAATGTATACAATACAATGTCTTATTTAACACAAGATGTCACCGCAGAGTACAATATTCAATGTTTAGGCTTTGTTCGTGTTTACATACTGTATGTCATACCATATTTATATTAAAAAAAAAAAAAAAAAAAGATATATATGTATTTAACTTTTGTTCGAAGACACGAACCATAAAGTAAACAACATTTTAGCAAGTTTGGTTTCAAACAATCAGTCCCCAAACCGTGGTCAAGCTCATTAGCATAGCGTACACAGCAAGTTAGCTCATGTATTTACGTTTTCCGGGTTTGGTCACGTGACATTTTGCATATAGTGGATTATCTATAATGTATAATTATGAACATTATTAGAAATTTTAAAGGTTTTTAATGTGCAGTAAAAAGTAAAATAGATCCATCTCAACAAAAAAAAAAAAATACATAAGATGTACAGTGTATACATACGTAAATTCTACATGTGTATGTACATATATCATACATGATATATGCTGCACATATAAAAAATATTGAATATATTGAAATGTTTTTAATGTGGTTTAAAATTTAATATAAAACCAAGTGTGCCATCAACAGAACTACATTTTGGAGGACGAACTGCGACGGGAGCTGCCCCCCGACCAGGCGGAGTACTGCATAGTCCGCATGGCCCCGTACACGGGCCCCGATGGCGTCCCTGGGGCCCTCGACTACATGTCCTTCTCCACTGCCCTCTATGGCGAGAGTGACCTTTGAACTCCTCCTCTACGCCACCCTGCCCCTCACCCGCCCGCTTTTTTTGTACGTCTCTGGCCTTATTTTTTCCGTCTTCCTCACAAGCTGTCTGTTGGTTGCTTCCCCCCACCCCCACACCAAGCCGTTTACACAGAGAGAAACATCTTATGTTTTTATTTTTTGTCGTTGTCCTCGTTATTCATAAATGAATAAAGTTAACATATTTTATGATACTGAACAAAAAAAAAGGTATTTTTCTTCACCTGGTTGAGAGTGAGAGATGGAAATTGTAATAAAGAAAAATTGCTTTTATGTCCTCAGCTTAGTCTCTGATTTTAACTAACATTTTGATCCATAAAAATATATTCCAGTAAAAAAAAAGTTCCAGCTTTTATGTCTACTAGATGGTCTAGATGGTTTCAGTCTTTCCAAGGCTTTTAAATACATATTTTAATTATTTTATATATTAACCAGGAACTCCAGTTAGATTGGGCTTCCAACAAAGACAGCATAATGTAAATACTAATAATGATAATTTTGATCGAATTAACGCCTTGCAAGGGATGCTTGTTGGAGTGTGTTTTTTCCCAAGGCAAAATGTAATTAATATTTTACAATATAACATTTCCATGGGAAGCTAACACTTTCCTTCTCAAATGTGTCACTTTTGTGAACACATAGTGTTTTAGGGCGCAAACTACACTATTTTTGTGCCAGAACACAACTATTTGTTGCCAAATATAGCATGTTTGTGCAGAAATAGCAATGTTAGAAGTTCTACAAGGTATTTTTCCTAAAGCAAAATGTCACATTTTCATGGTTTACTGTTGCCTTTATATGAACAAATACACTGCTTCAATGGCAAATTGTCACCTTAACAAAGTAGCCTGTTCAAGCAAATATTACAAATATTTAAGTGGTGGCCTAATGGAGTCATTTCCTGAAAAAAATAAAGTTTTAGTTTAAATGTTGCCTTTGGTGACCAAATAGTGTTTTAATCACAAAATATGTTTTGTAGGGAGACTACCACTTGTACAAATTTTACAAATTCAAAATTTTTGTGACAATATTTCGAGTAGAGCTGTTGGTGAAAATGCAACTTTTTAAATATTTGTGCTTAAATGTTTTACTTTTGTAACCAAATACATTTGTAATTATATTCGTTGTGTTTTGAATGTTGCAATTTTTATCACCTCCTGATTCAAAATCAAGATTTTAATTTAATCTCAACACTAGCGGATAACCTAATCATACAAGGCGTTAAAATGTAACATGATTATCCAGTATACGGTGTTTTTTGTTGGTTACAAACTATGGGGAAATTCCAAGGTTGAAATGTAATTGTACTTCGTAGCCTCCGAATATTTATTTGATTATCAATTACATTAAGTTGAAAACAAAATATGTCGTATGACCCTTTGGTTTTCATTCCCAGTCTAATTATGGACATTTTAATGGGTCGGACCGAAGCCGGAACTGCATCAAAACTGTGTGACCTGCGCTTTTGAGCTTCACCAACACCGACGTTTACTGGATCAAATTGGAATTATATAAATCCATAATAATAATAAAGTGTTACTCGTATTTTAATGGTGAAAAAGAAATGAAGACGCTAGAATGGGTCATGTCGGAACCATTTTTCGCACTCCAGACATTTTAGTACGTCGTACAAAATCCGGAAGTGCACCCCTGCTATTTAACCTGCTAGTTTGGGCTTCACAAACATGGACGATTAGCCACGAAAAAGGACAAAAAACGAGTCATGTTTAGCTTAAAAGCGCTCCAGAAGAACAAGACTCTTCGATATGGAGTGCCCATGCTCGTAAGTATGCGCGTTTATATTTATTTGCATCTTTTTTGGGCAGTGTTGTGGTTGTAAGAAATGACCTAGTTTATTATGAGTAATTAGTGTTTATGTATTTATTGCTCATATTTGTGGATTTTTACCGCAATAATCTTAAAATTGAGATTCTGGAAAGAAAAGCAGGAAATTCTTACCGCGTACACTAGCAAATTCCATCAGGTTGTACTGATAACTGGCTATGATAAACTGTGTAGTCCGTCAATAATTTTTCTTTGTCGTATCTCATCGTTGTTAATAATAATAATAATAATGAGGTTAACTGTTTTAATTGAGTTTTTGTGTGGTTACAGCTATTGGTGGTCGGCGGTTCCTTCGGCCTGCGAGAGTTCACGCAGATCCGCTACGACGCCCAGAAGATTAGGAGGAAGGTGTGCTGATATTTCACTGTTCCAAAACAATCCATTTTTAGGATTTAATGCAAAAATGCTTGCCAAGTAAGTCCAATACAAGTGAACTGTACATAAGCAGGGATTCTTTCGCGTACCACTAGAGTGAGCCCACGCTCCACTTTGAGAATCACTACTGTAAGACTTTACAGATTCCAACTTTCCAGTTGTGATCAATTCAAATGATTAAAAAGAACGTGCACAGTAAAACACAGTAGCGTAGTAGGCCTTACTGTTCAACTAAAACGAGCCTGGCAGGTTTATTCCTATGGAGTATATTTAGTGTTATTGTAAGCCACGATAACATTGCGCACGTTTTGAACTGTTCCACCGAGCTTAAATATAGGAAAACAAGAAAACTACTTCATGATTCATTTCAAATTTATTGCACAAAACATTTTTAAAAATTAAATCCAAATAAATTTTTCAAAACTGTGAGATTATTTCACGTACCATGAGAGGGACCCCACCCGCGAAAAACACTGAGAATTACTGTCAAAGAAACAAGACAATTGTGTGTACTTTCATACTTTAATGTGGTTTATTTTGTGTGGTCTCAGTTGGATCCTTCACTGGAGGCCAGAGTGAACGTGCAGAGACAGTCGGTCATTTTGGAGCAAGAGTACAAGGTGAGAAAACAGGATGGTGGGGAATCAGCACAGCTTCTGGGTAGAAGATGAAGATGGTGGGGGGGGGGGGGGAAGAGTATGTGCCGCGGAAGGTTGGAGAAAGTGTGTGTCACCATCATGATGCAACCAACCCATGTTCTACTGTTGATTCCTACAGAGGGGAAAGTCTAGAAACAATCTTTATTCTGGTGTATTTTGTGGATCTGGAAAGATTTAATATTATTGTAAACCACTGTAATATTGGTACTGGTGTAATTACACTGCAGAAAAGTGGAAGCTGCAAAAACAAAACAAAAAAAAATCCAAATAACTGCATTGATTGCCCAGCTCTACTAACTACCTTTTTTTTTTTTTTTTTTTTTACGCTTGGGGCATTTAATTTGAGGGAGAACTTTATTTGTCTTAAGTGGACGACACGCCCGATTCCCACTTAAAACGGTCACATGTTCAAACAGGAAGTAGTTTAGTGTGTCCGAAAGGAAGCTTGCTGGCTTGCACTGAAACATTTGCTCCTCTTCCTCCTCCATCCGCCATCTTGTTTCATCGGAGCAGAAGATGAAGGACGCCAATTTGGACGAGTGGAGGAACATTCGCGGCCCGCGGCCCTGGGAGGACTCCCGGGAGTACCAGGAGGAGGAGCGCAGAAAGACGACCGCAGACAGCTAGGGCACGCTCCTTATATGTACACAGTGGTGCCTTGAGATACGAGTTTAATTAGTTCCTGGGCCAAACACCAAAGACGATGACACCCGAAGTATGTTGCTTATGTCGGGTCTACTCCGTTGTTTTGTTTTGGCTGCTGGCACTGCAGAAAACCCCGCTTCGCACAGATAGGATGTCGGAAATATGTCGCACAGGTCAGCCAGTTTTGCGACCCATTCCTCGTCACTGAAATGTGCTGCCAGCGGTGCCTTCTTTTTCTGAGAGAAATCTTTGCAGCGGCTCTCGTAATTCAAACACGCTGGTCAGCGATTTCCCTCGGGATAGCCATCTTACTTCTGCATACAAAAGCCCTCCAGTCATTTCTTCTGTCCTTCGTGCTCTTGTTTGTTTTCTTTCAGAATACTCCAGGGGCTTTTCTTTTAATGCAGGGTGCTTGGTCTCCAAGTGGCGAAGCAGTTTTGTAGGCTTCATTGCCTCGTTAGAGAGCAGTTCCCCGCATATTACGCCGAGCGGGTTTGGTATGTGGGAATCACCTACCGCTATGAAGCCATATTTCAAGTACGACTCCTGGCATTGTCTGTTAAAAGCTTGCTTTTTTTTTTTTTTTGGGAAGTCGTAGGCTCTTCTCCTGTCTCTCCACTGAGCCTTTTCTCCTTTGAAAAGAAAGTTTCTAAGGATGTTTGATTCTTACTCATTTTGCTAGCTTAGGGAGACTGGTTACATTTTGGCGTTCAGGTGACTGAAACGTAACCAGGAGAATCCTGTCATTTTTCAAAATAAAAGCTCATTCGTTCAAAGATAATACGTAAAACGGAAATAATTCATTTCTCGTGCGGCCCGGTACCAAGTGGCCGTACCGGACCGGTGGTTGGGGACGACTGCTCTATAGTACTACTGTGCTGAATTCAAAACAAACCATAACAATGTAATAAAATAGAATGTTAAGAATTAGCTAGTTTTTGCAACGGTTCCCCCCCCCTACTTCTACTCACAGAAAGATAAGTGAACTGATGGTGGCCGGAAGTTGTGATGTCTGCTGCCGCCATCTAGTGGCGGAGTGCTTGAAGCTCACTCGTCACAAAAGTCAAATTTTCACTCGGAACTCGAGGCAAAACAAATTTGAGCGAGTAACGGCTTGTAAGTTGAAAAACCCGCAAGGCGGGGCACTCTTAAATCAAGGTACCACTGTATGTAAAAAATGTATATTTAAAAAAACAAAAGTGCTTTTTTTAAATTATTTAATGAGCGTATCTGCCAGTAGGGGGCGGGATTGTGCTCCTAATGTTCTTCCGTCACTGTACTCGTGTCCACCTTAATAAATGTTCTTTTTACCCTTTGGGCTCTGTGCTCGCAAATTTGTGTATGCCTTGAAAGTCATGAAAACTACATTTGTTGAAAAAAACAAAAACTAGAAAA